>NC_044015.1:24848956-25148956 GCF_900496995.4 Aquila chrysaetos chrysaetos
AGGGAACAATGCTGGTAGATGAACTTTCCAACTGATTTCCAGGCCACAGTATTACATTTATAATACCAATACTTAAGCAAGTCATCTTCCTTGCGTGCTTTATCTTACACTTGAAAGCAGAATCAATGATTCACAATGCTGGAGAATACAGAAAATGTTTATTTTTCTCATATCTGACTGGTGTTATTTATGGTTATTGGGCAAAATTGTGACTGACTGGGAAAGTGCAACATTTTCCATGGACCCATCCACACCAGAGAAGAAAACCAGAATAACACTTCCCAAACAGAGTGGTCGAAAGTTACTGCTCTCGTATACATATTGTATAATCGGAATACTACCCTCTGCAATACTCACCACCACCTTTACCAACGTTCCTCTTTTCACTCTATATAAGGGTTTTTTTTCTGTGGAGGATAGATAAGTGCACTGTATATGTTGCACATAAAAATATAAAACGTGGGAATTAAAGTTGGTCCAAAAGCTAGCTTGGAACTCAAGAATCACAGTTAAGCAAATTGATTACCAATATATTGCAGACAAGTAGGGGGTAAGAAGTCAATTTTTAAAACAGAATTTTTTTTTTTTTTTTTTAGTGAGGATGAACATCCAGAAGAGCCCAAAGTAATTAAGTACTATAATGTGGTAATTCCTCCAGTGTTTCAGCCTAAAGCTCCGGTAGGATGTGAGCAGGCTGGTATCAGCTGCACAGACACCAGTGGCTTCTCTGCCACATTTGGGTCCTGTTGGTTCCCCAGCAGAGCACAATGTGTTGGGTCCTTCGTGCCCAGCAAAGCCTCCGGAGCAGGGCTGGGTCCTCAGTGCGGCCGGAATGTGTGGTCAGGTGGTGCCACACGAAGAGAAGCCGGAGAGGGATAGTAGCAACGATACCGACATTTTCAAAACAAGGGAGGTGGTGCATTTGCTATTGGACCACCACATATCAAAAAGAGATTGAACCAGGTCTGCGCAAAACCCAGCATTCCCCCTAAATACACCATAAACAGCACCAAAGATACAGAGGAAACCCCCAAACTTATTAACCACCCACACCCTGCAACCGTCCAATCCTTTGCCTTATTATGGGGTGGGTGTATTTGTGCATATGCTAAAATATTTTTATTATTAAGACATGAGACTAACATTGTAATTTTGCCCGTAAACCCTTTATCCAAATTCTGTTTGACTAGATGAATATACATGCTTTCATAAATTGAATAAATAAATGAAACTGCTTAAAAATAAAGTCTTTTTTTCTTCCAGAGAGCTTGACTGTGTTCAGCCTCAGCCTGTATTATTCACTGAGAACTACAAAGCACAACTGTAGTCAGATAACTTTGGAAGGGAAACTGATTTTCTTTTTTCCCCCACCAGGTTATACAAACAGACATATCTAAATAACACATATTGGGTAACACAGAGCTTTTTAAAGCTTCTTGTTCTTGCCTATTGTTATTTAGCTTTTGTGCAGTTGTAGCCCTGAGAACAATCCCAGTTTGATTTTATAAAACCTGATCTTCACCTCTTTCTTTGACTGCATTTAGCTGTTGTGGAAATAAGGAGGGAAACATGCCTATTACAGCTGGAGAAGTTAACATACCTAAATGGCACTTCTTTTATAAAGGGAAGGTTGTAATAAGTCATGTGATTTAGAGTAAAGGCAGCACAGTGTGCAATGGGAGCAATTTTCTGCCCCTCAAACAGCACTTCAGGTGATGTTGTTCATCTTTCTGTGACTCGCTGTGTCAAAGCATGCCCAGAGCAGAGGTGTTCAGGGACCCGACAAGCCGTAAGTGTCCAGCTGAAAAACCTGGGAGATATCCCATGGCTCAAAGAATTCACTTTTTCAGTTGCTCTGATTTACTTCAGAATGCACCTTTAGGGAATTTATGTCTTCCATGCCTTTAGTTTCCCATTTCCTTTCTTGTCATCTTTAAAAATCCATTAAAGATCACAGAGACAGTTTCTCCAAGCTTCCATTTCTGAGGGGTTGTGGAGCTCCATAAAGCATGCAGTTCCAGAGGTGAACTGACTCTTTTACTCTCTGCACCTTGATGTTGTTAGGACAACATTTTAATTATAGGTGGTGGTTACAGACTGAGAAAACATGCTGAATCCAACAGGGAAACAAACAGTTTTCACTCATAAGGACTTAACGACGGCTAGCTAACCAGTCCCCTTCTGTCTGAACAGGAGAATATTAAAATGCAAGATAAAACGGGGAGTTTGGTTTCTCAAGGTGTTTGCTTGACAGATTTAAAATTGTAGTAGTCCTATGATTGCCAAAAGCAATCATTAGGCTTTTAAGGTGTCGCTAAAATAAAAATTAGTTCCCTTAATAATAGGCAGTTGCAGTATTCCAGCTTGCATTTATATTTTCTATACAAAACATTTTGTTAGTCACATATGATGACTGGTATTTCACCTATTTTACAATATTCTTACAAGTTTCCCTACAGTAGAGTAAGTTTACATTAAAATGCCACACCACCCTTGCTATCATTAATTTAGATTTGTCTATCACTGTGCACACTTGCTGCTTTGCCCTAGGTATTATAATAACTATAGCCTGCTTGTCATTTCCTGCTAACATTGCCTCACCTGTAAAACTGCAGTAGCTCTATTTCAGCTTCCCCAGTTTCTGCCATCACCTTACCTATTACAGTAGAATAAAAGAACATTTCTTGGGTGCATTCACAGATATTTTCACCATATTTCAAATGCATTCGGACAATTGCTGCATATTTGCACTAAAACAAATGGAATAATTCCCCACATCTCTTCATGTATGGAATATTTCCTTCCCTGTTCAAATTATGGCCAATCTCTATGCAGAATTGGAAGGCAACGCTCCCACATATATGCAGAGCTATTTGGTTTGTTGATATATGTACCATATCATATGCGTATGCATGAATATGTCTGTGTTCACACATATTAGGGTTTTTTTTAAAATACGCAGCATTTCCAAAGCACTTTAATTTAATAGAAAACCTACAGTTTAAAGTGCGAAATTTAAAAAGATATGACAGATCGGGTCATTTGGATATGGACTAATTTTAAGGTAGCAAAAGCAGCATGTTATTAACACGAGACCTTAATTACACACCCTGTCTGTGACTGCACCAATCACTCCAACGGGGCAAGAGCAGTCAGATTAGTGGGACTGCCAATGAAACCGGCCGCACGAGCGGACCAGCTATGGGGCACAACCTCTGCACGTTTTGCGGCGGCCGAGCTTTGCCCTCCTGTTATTTTGGAAAGAACAAAACCCTTCTGAAACATTTTTCTGTTGCTAGAAACCTGCGAGAGCAGATGCTGCAGTCAGAGCAATTTCAGTCGCATAAAAAAAAGTCTGCTCCTGATAAATGTATCCCTCGGCAGCAGGGTGCTGAGAGGGACTCACATCCTGCCCTGGCTCTGAGCAGAGCCCCATCACGGGTATCGTGCCCGCTCCTACCGGAGAGTTTCCCTCCCCTGTAGCACTTGCAATCCAATCTAGGAGAAGGTGCAGTAAGCGAATTTATTAACCCATGGAGGGTGGGGAACAAGCAATGAAAACAATAAAAAGACTATGTGTTAACCTATGTGCGTATCTCCAGGTTTAGCCATATGTGCTAGATTAGACCATCAAACACTGTAAAGCAAATGGCGTACTGAAATGCTATCACAGCCTTGTAATTTATACTATGTTATGCAGGGTAGAATAAGTTTCTTGTAGTAAATAGGGTCGCATTGGATGACTAGTCTCTAACAGTACATTTTCACATAATTAAAGGGGACACGGTTTAGAAAAATGAAAAGGCTAGAATATAAGGCTCGGCTGCAAATAATATTAAATGGCATTATCAATAACAGAGATCCCAGGGTTTGCATATTAATTGTAAGAAGGTGCTAATTTGAGTGTTTTAAGCTTGCATTCACAAGCTTGTTTACATGCTTTGTTCCACCTGGACCTGTTTGGAGGTTTGTCAAAAACCTAACAAGCAGAAAAAGATTGCATTTGAAAATACACATACATGTTTAATTAAGCCAGGGCCACCGAACATTCCTCAATATATTTAGCTGTTGAGATTTAAGCACCACCAGAGCATCAGGCATTATCACCTTTTGAAGTACTGCAGAATCTTTAATATTTAAAGCACAAAGCAGACTTTAATATAAAATTCTAGCAGACCACAGAAGATTAAAGACGCATTATAAATGTGACAGTTTGTAAATGGAACACCAGTATTAAAGGGAACCCCCCTGATATTTTATAGCATATTTTTCAGGTGTATACTAAATTATAAATACAATTAAATAGCAGTAATTATTCTCTGGGAGGGGATGGCAGTTTAACTCTTCTAGAAAATAGTGATTAACTATAATGTAGGAAAGTGGTAATATGTGTTTTACCACACTGTTCTTGCAGCCAAACTTCACACAGAAGTAGAGTCTTCAGCTAATTTAAAACCACCCTAGGGCCCTGCATCCATGGGCACAATGTCTTCCCTTCCACGAGGCTGGGAGTGGGAAGGGTTGCTTTCTTGGTGTCTAAACCTCTTGGCTTTTGCTTAAACTATACAGCTGTTCTCCATTACTGTAGATGCTGCTGCTGTGAATTGCGAGGAGGGAGGGCAGCAGGGAGACCACAGTGGAGTTAAACCGGTGCCTCCTGAAGAATTTTAATCCTGAATTAAGATGGACCAAAGCTGGCTCTTCACGGTCACGCAGGAAATTTTGAGAGGCAGGGAGCTAACCTTACTGTACACCAAATTAATTTGGCAATCATGTGTCTCCAGACCAACAAGCCTCATATATAATAGGTTGCATCAGTCCTTTAATTCAGGAAATAAATCCCATGGGAGCAGAATCGCCCCATTTCTTTTACTCAGCTCTGTTTTTCCAGAAGGATAAATACCTGTGGCAGTGATGGCAACCATTAAAAGAGAGGAGGAACTCTCAAGGACAAGATTTGGAGCAGAATTTCTGCTTGCCACTTCTCGCAGGGAGTTGAGATAGGCCCCCTAAAATCAGAGTGGAGCTCTCCTGAGAGTGCGGGCTGATGGCAGCTCAGTGCAGTGGGCAGCGTAGGGACGTGTCTCCTCCACGGCAGCCAGGATTTTAGTGCAGGCCTGCCTGAAGGAGGCCACTTGAGGAGTACGTCTCTCAGGACTGAGACCTGGGTGACATTTTTCGGTCCTTGTCTTTCTGCATTGCCCCTCGAGAAACAAACTGATGGAGGCAGTCCTTGTTATTTTCATCTCAGATTCCACAAAATTTTGTTTTAGGAGACCCTCAGACTAGGATTATTAATATTTAGCAATTTGCATCTTTGAAGAGGAGGTTTCATTTTGAAGGCCATCTGCATCCAGACACTTTCACCCTCGCTGGGGAGCAAACCCCTGAACATTGGACATTTTTGGAAGCTCTCCACAGGTTGAGATAGGGGCTTAAGACTACCGAGGGAGATGCTTGCAGAAGCCATGGTTCCTGGATGACATTTTTCTGACCAGAACACCTCTTACTCATCCCTTCCCCACCTGGGATTTTGCCTATTCCAGGCTGCAGCATTAAGGTCCATGCCCAGTCATCATTTAAACTCTGTTGGCAAAACGAACAGCTCTGATGACAGCAACAACAGTTTTAAGGGGCACAATCTGGATGGGATCGAAGAGGAGAAGAAATTTAAAACAGGATTTTAAAAGCACAGAAATCCAACAATTTAGCATGAGTATTCAGGTCTTTGGTGCTGGGCCATACAACTCCAAGGTCTCAGTGCAGAACTGAAGCAGTTCTCGAGTCTCTGGAGCGCCAGGCACACCACTGCATTAAGGGCATTCTAATACGCATTCCCGTACAAAAGCTTAGCATATTATTTTCACTTTTATTATCAAAAAAGGGAAAATATAGCTAATGCTATCCAACAGAGTGCTTTAAAACAGAATTTTCAAATAAAAAATATAAAGAGATCTTAGTTATATTATTCATTGCAGAAATAAAAAATAAATTATACATAGTCTCCTAATAGAGAGAGATTAAAATGGATAAATAATGAAAAGATTACAATAGCTGTATTTCTTAGCATCTAGTTTATATTGTTAACCTAAGTTTTGTACACTAGACATGATCAGGCACACTGCTCATATTAAAAATGCAGTGCATCTGCTATTCATAAAAGCAATACCCAGGTCATGTTTTCCCTGAGACTTTGCAGAAGCTGGATCGCACACACTCTGTGTGTTGGCATAGGCACACCAGACTGTGCCTCCCATCCACATGGGATTTTTTTCATGCAAGGATGGCAAAGGCATATGGAAAAGGAAAGTTTGTGCTAGAGAAATGGGGGTGTTATTAAGGTGATGATTCAGTTGTTAGTGAAGGAATTTTTGGTTTTGCTAAAGTACTTCTTTTTCCATGTACCATTCACTCTAACTACACCTCCCCTTCACTGTGGGTTGCAGCTTCTTTGGAAACAAGGGTGCCTCTACCTGCTTTCGGGAGATTTTAAAGAATTTAAAAAAAAAAAAATATCTTTTAATTTGGACTAAATACAAGATTTTATAAACTTAGCAAAAAAAAAAAAAAAGAAACCCCCAGGGCAAAAACCCTACCGCACAATAGCCAGCAGCTCCACAGGCACACTGTCTACCGGGGATGCTGAGGGTCCCAGATGGATTCTCTCCCCTGGCATGTCTGCGGTCTTTCACTTCAGCCCAGGAACTGCAACCTGAAAAAAAGGCAGTTTCACTCAAACCCGCCACATTCGTTCAAAAGAAAAATTGGCTTAAGGAAATGGGTGTTTTGTAAAGACAACTGGCTTAGTTTTAAAAGACATTCAAATTCTCCATATGTCCAGCATTGCCTCCTGATGCCCGTTGTGCTGGGGCTCAGCCGGCGGGGAACAGCCCTGTACCCCCAGCCAGGGCAAGCCCCCTGGCTAGTCCGGCTGAGGGGCTCCTCCAGGGGAATCCTCCGCGGTCTTCAGACCCTCAAACCACCCCTGGATTCCCAGGGCGATTTTGCCTATCTGAGCAGTCAGCCCAGCCTCCCGCTGACCTAGCGTGCCAATTCCCTTTTGCCCCTCCATTAGCTTTGGCAGGGTTTTGAAACCATTGAACAAAACCAGCGCCAGTGTAGATGCTACTGGGTGTGCTCATGGAGAAAAGGCTTCCCCAGTGGACGTTTCTGTCTTTAATGATTGAAATGATGATCTTAATCTGCTTTTTAAACACGTATTTAAATGGCTAGAAAGTGTTTTATAATCTCCAATGCAAGGGCCCAAATCTGTTGATATTGCAAGTGTCATCAACATTCAGCAGCATGGCAGCTGTCACCAGGCAGTTCAGAAAGGCTTATTTAATTGATACTTTCCATTTCAAATACAATTTGCAGTTGGCATGTGGTGAGAAATGCATCTCACCATGCAAATTTTCATGATGCTGGCGCACAAAAAAATGCGTGCTGCTTTTCTTTCGCAAAAAAGCCTGAAATGTAGTCTAGGAAGCAGAATCTTCAACTCTTTATGTGAAAGTTGCTTTCATTTAAATGAACTAAATCATACTAAATCCCAGATTATTTATTTCTGTATATGAAACAGCACATGTGGCGGAATGTAGAAAGTAGCATACTATTTTTGGAAATGGGAGAGGAGGCCCTGTTTAGCTATGGGGTTTAAACTAGTGTCTGCAATTCAAGCCTGAGCCAGGAATCTAATTCAGGTTAGATGGCTCCAAAATTCTCCAAGCCTTTCTAAGGAGATTTTTTTGCTAAAATAATACGAATCTCACAAGAATAGCTGATCTCACTCTTTCACCATTGAAGGTCAAGAGATTTTAGCAAACACAACTCCTATGACTTTTTCCACGTAGTTTAATTAATAGAACCTAAGGGCAGGCAGAACCATTTGACCATCTGAACTGACATGTTCTGCATCACAGACCATTGCATCTTACCCAGCTGCCCTGCACCAAGCCTAATAACTTGTGTTTGGCTAAGCCATAACACTTCTTTTCTTTCCTGTAAGAGACCTTTTCTCTGAACTGCACCTTTCCGTTTCTAAGGACTATGCCTGCCTGCAGGGGCAAGAGCCACGTTGCAAGACAGGGCTCTGAATAGAAACACGCAGGCACATGCACATAGTGCTCAGCTGTACCGATGTGACTTTATCTTGGTTTGCTCTCCCTTTTAATCTACGCTAAAGAAAAAAAGCCTTTCAGATTTTAAAATATGTAGCTAATTTTTATGCCTGAGGAGACATTACAGCCAGAGTTGAACCATTTCGGTGTTATTTCCTGCAGGAACAGCTCACGGATCCCAGCAGCGCAGCCTTAAACCTGGCCGCGGGGAGATCCCAAGCTGAACACAGCCTCCTCGGCCTTTGCGTGGACCTCCGCCAAGAGGTGACTCCTCCATGGCCTGAGCCTGCTCAGCCCTGTGCCGGAGGGCGAGCGGCCCGTCAAGGGCAGGACCTGCCATGGGCCGTGCCCGTGGCACACGCGTGTGCTCCCTGGAGAAGTCGGTGGGACTGCACACCCTTGGGCCCGGCTGAGAGCCCACCTTTGCTTTACACCTCCATTTTAGGGAGCAGATTTAAACCAAGCGCTTAGATGGGAAACTCGTTTGACATCTTTTCATGCATCCCATCCAGAACCGCTCCATCCAGCCTTTCCCATCCCCGGTTTAGCAGACAAAGCGATGGCTGAAATCCTTTTTAATTCAAACATCGCTGAATGTTCTTCTCAAGACACGACAGAGCGCTCCCAGCCCCCTCCCCCTCCCCGTATCTTGGGTGAGCACATACTTAGATCCCCCAAGCACAGTGATAATTTCTCCTTACCAGCAGAGCCAGTCATTATTTATTATATCACTCTCTCACTTCTTCAGTCTCTCCTAGTGGGAACATTGCAGTGGCTGCTGGCTAGAAAATTAGCCAAGGGAACTTCTTCTGTTGGTCTCTTTCCTCATTATACTAGTAAAAAAAATTTAACTGTGACATTCTCGCGCTCTCTGTATATATATATCAACGCAGGTTGGAAGCACACTGTAGGGGCTAATAGTGAGTAATTTAACTGTGGCTCTCTCACACGTTTTACCCTCATTCTTCCTCCAGAGTAGCAGCAGAAGAACAGTATGTTCATGTATTGTTGCTCCACATTATAAGCAGAGCTTGCAAGTTTATGTCTAATCTCACTCTTTCCACTTGGTTGGTTTTTTTTTTACGTGGATGTGATGCAATTTCTTCCAGTGTCAAGGGGCTGCCATAAATTACAGAGAGATTCAGGTAATCCTTAAAGAAAAGTTTGGGTTTTTCTCCCTTAAAAAGTGCCTTTAAAAAAAATCAGGGCAACATCTGACTGGAAGAAAGCTCTGCGTATGCACACACTGTGTCAATGATATGCTGCTAAGGGCCACTATATTAATATGTGTCCAGAGAGGTAATTCTCTTAAGTTAGGAATAGACTCATCTACAGACGTATCACTGAGGACAGAACTGGTGTTGTTCACTGCTCAGACAGGAGCCATGTGAAGCATAAGGTAGAGGAACACTTTTCCTGTCTCCAGTCAGGTGTCCCTCAGCACGGCTTAGGCCAGCGTGGATTTGGTTTAATTTCAAGAAAATTAGTAGAAGGGGGTCCTGTGCTCAGCTCTTCAGAAGAGCTCTGTGCATGATCAGGTCACTATTTTTACATGTTGGGATATATCTGTGCCAAGTGCACGCATTCAGCTCCAAGAGGAGAACATCCACACTTTATCTGGTGGATAAAGAAAAAGGACTGAGTAATTTTCTGTAATAATGATGTATTTGGGAACGGACACAACAAGTCATATGACTCTCCACAGAATCCCTTCCAGAAACAAACACAAAAGGGAGCTGCAAATGACAGCATCACAAACGCTCAAATTTCTTGAGAGTTTTGGATTTTGATATCCCTGATTTTGACCCAGATCCATCATATATCAATACATGTCTTGCTAGGAATATAGGCATAGTACAATTTTGTGATTTACGGTAAAGGTTATAAAAAGATAAATCTGCTTAAATATTTTGCAGATGGTGCAAAACTTGAGGTTAGGGGTGAAAAAATCATGAGAACAAACTGGCTTTTTCTCTTTACCCCAACTAGCTTTTTGGCAGTGAAGCACCGCCGACTACAGCTGTGCAACTCTTCATCTATACCAGGTGCCTTCAAATCTTTTTTATTTCCTAAATCGGTCCGCTGGCCTTGATGAGAGCTATCGTTAGCAGGGAGCAGTCCCTGCACCCTGCACTGGCCAGAGACTCTGTGTGTCCCCAGATGGCACCAGGGGCACCTCTTTTTGCCTGGTCCTCTCCTCCCCACTCCCCCTATGCTTGTCCTGTGCGTGCAGCCAGCTCGCATGTTGCAGCGGTGCGTAATTGCCTGGGTAACTCCATGCACCTAGCAACACAGATGTCAGATGCTGGCTCTTGCCCAAAGGGAAGGAGGACGAGGACAGTAAACAAAGACCTCGGTGTCCTCCATTTTGGAGCGCCTGCTGTAAGTTTTACTCTCTTCACTTTGAATTATAGTGGCAGTGCTTTGAGCAACTACATCTAAAGTACTCCAGCAACATCACACTCTTGTTCTACCACCACTCTGATGACCACCAGTGTAATTCAAAGAGAAAGAGTAAAAACTCACCTCTAGGTATAAAAAAAAAGAGAGAGAGAGAGTTTATTCCCTGCCAGAAGAAAGAATACGACCCGAATTATGGCAGTTTCTACCCTGAACTGTAAAACTAATGCTTTCTGTTAGCCAATGAATAAAACTGTCCTTTTTCAGGAAAACCATCTTTCACACTTAGAATATTATCTTTCCACTAGATGCTGAATACACTGCTTTATTACGTCTAGCATCTTTTTTTTTTTTATCGTGGAAAAGGTAACGGAGGAAAAAAGTAATGCATTTTTGGCTGCTTATGGAAAAGGAGGGAAGAAGAATCTTTCTATATTTGCATTGCTAATTAGCAGAAAGCACACAGATAATACAGTGATCAGTACTGTACACACGTTTTGAGAGATGAACAAACATTGCACTATATCTGAATATGCAACTGTACCATTTGTGTAGTTCATGTTGCATCCAGGCTTTTCCACGGGGCTCCACAAAGGACACGCTGAAAACCCCCCATGGCAGGCTGAGGGGGATGTTGGGGTATGATTTGTTTACCCTGGAAAGGGCAGTGCAGGGGAACAGCTTGCTTTTCAATGTCATTTTGGTGTTTCTTCACCCCCAAACAAATTTGCCAGCTGGGTTGACTGAGGAAAAGGAATTTAAGAGCCTCGTCCAAGGTCACCCTAAGGAGCGAGCAAGTCAAGCCACTTACTCAAGGGCACTGAGTGCTTCAGTGGCCCAACCTACCTCCCTCTTGCTTCAGGTTGTTTGTGCCAACCTCTGCCCCCCTCGCTGCACAGCCTTCCCCATGCAAGCAGCACAGTGTAAAGTTCACAGCAAAGCCAGTGAAGTGCCCTGCACCATCCGCCCATCTACTTCATGAGAGAAGAATATTTCCTTAAACCTTTGTTCATGGCAGATGTTTTCCTAGTTTGATGGGTTTTTTCTAAATGTCAGTGTCTATCCACAAATTGTATCTTGATGTAGATGTACATCCCGTGCCTGGATATATGAATAGCTTTACAAGATGAACACAGATTGGAAAAACTGAGCTCAAACGTGAAGAAGGTTGAAGAAGCTGAGATAGTGCAAGACATTATATGGCTTGAAATAAACACTGCCTCATCTCAAAGAGGTCATTTCATTAGGAAAATGCAATAACTCTTGGAAAACACTAGCCACGTATCAGGCTCAACAAAGCCTTGGCTTCTGCCCATTCACATATGTGGTCTCAACAACAGCAAATACTTTCATGCTGCCCTCATCCGCAGGTATTCTTTCTTTCAGGGTCAGTCCATAAAATCAACTTCATGGCAATCTCTTTTCTGTCTAATTCCCAGAGCTTTTCTTAGTTGAATGTAAAGAGTTTGCATTCAGCAGTATTTTTTGAGAATTTAAACCAACAAACCCACTGTTTCTGCCCTGAACAGCTCTCCATTTGCCTGCCAAGTGATACGCCAAGTATCTAAACAATAACAGAGTACCTATTTACAGTCCTGCATGGCATCATCTACAGAGGTCTGATCTCCAGGTTGACAAGTTCAAACTGTCAGGGACTCCCTCTCTACTCCTCCCTTTCCCTGGCTAAGCCGTGGGGCAGGGTGTTATACTGTAGGTCAAACCAACACAAAATCATTTCCATGCAAGCAAAGCTCTTTGACTACATGACACCGGCTCTGGTGCCGCTCGAGTTTAGCTTGATCTTCCACTGAGCTGACTCTGTTCTTCTGCTCAGCTGGGTTCACTCGTCAACATGGCAAGAGCTACACACACACGGAAGAAAGCTCCCCAGCCCTCATCTGGATGCATGTATTTGGAAAGTCATATCCCTGAGCACACCCCCTCAATCCTCACCCACTGATTTCAGCCAGCTTAGCTAACATGATTTACCCATAGGAAGATGAATGTTATCTACTCCTCTTCATCCCTCTGAGTCTGGCTATAGAGCTGTCTCTAAATCTGGACTCTGACACTTCACTGCATAAATGTTACTTACACTGGAGAGAAAATAACTGAGCTCTGCTGTTGGCAGGTCTGCTTGTATATTGTCACCTTGCACTCGCATGTGCAACGAGCACTGTTTGGAGGCAGTTCACTGGACCTCTTAAGATCCCAACAACTACCTCTATGCAAGCAAAGCACACAGTGACAAAACCCCCACAGCTACCTTGGCACCAGTGTGCAGATCTCACCCGTGTCCCAGGAGTTCAGTTTACAGCCCCGAACCCTCTGCTGAGAGCTGGGGATGCTGCACGTGTCGTTGCAGGTCTGGTGGTCAGCTTCAGTCAGCTATCTGATGCTCATCCCGGTTACATTAATGCTAGGTGACGAGAAGGCTATTTATAAGCAGTAGTGTAATTTATACATCTAATTAACGTATTTTTAAAAAAGCAAAGGTACTGTTAAATACTGCCAGGTCCCAGTATGAAAAGACAGTTTCAATATTTTCTTTTGTAAATCTATTCTCTAATTCTAATCAGATTTTTCTCACCAAGGCTGCCTATCTGCTGAGGACAACAGAGGACAACCTGCCATCTGAAGCCATTTCAAATATAGTCACAAACAAATACTTGTATTAATATTAAACACATAGCAGTTTCAAAAGTATGTATTTTTTGTATAGAGATCACACTATTCTTTTGAAGAGCCAATAGGGCTTTTGTTCCCAGCTCCTTTTAAACAATCTGGATATTAACTTTTCTACTACCACGAGCCTCTGAGCAACTTCCAGCAATATTCTCCAGACAGGTGTTCGCATAAAACACGTCTTACAAAGACCTTGGGCAGACAGCTAAGGAGCTTTACCTTGTGCATATTAGCAGCCCAAGTGCTCAAATGCCACGAAGGGCCCTACAGATCCTACAGCTGGCTCCCTGGTGCTGAAGGGCCCTGCTACTTTATTGGTAGCACGATCCAGAGAAATGTTCTATGTTGTTCAGAGAAAGAGTTATGTGCTTTGTGTGAGTGAACGTGAGAGGAATGGAGAGCGGCAAACCAGCCCGTCCCAGGTCCCCACTTCCCCCTCGGTGTCTCTGTGCTTGCAGCCCTCCCCCTTGTGCAAGTTTCTTCTGGTCCCCATGAGGATGGTGAGACAGTCATTAGCAATTAGCCCAGAGAGGTAGAGGCTAATTGTACCAATTAGCACTGGGGCACCAGGTGCAGAGACTTAGAGGCCAGTCAAGAGGGGACCAATAAAATGACTGCCAGGGTCAGCAAGACAGCACCATTTGGGTGCAGGAAGGAGAGATGGACTTGCTGATTCTATCTGTTTGTGCCTTTTGTTTTCACTTTCAAACAGTCTTTTCAGAGCACTTAAAGAGAAAGGAAGGAGCAGTCAGATCTCTGGCTTGAGGTGTCCCTACTGGGGCAGCAGGGGAAGGGAGAGCCCAGGATCAGTCATCAGCACCAGCCTTGCCATCTTCCCTCATAGCTCGTGTGGTTCAGAGCAGCCTTATTCTCCCCCGATCCCCAACGAAGCCTCTGTAGATAGGCCCAGAATTGCTGCTTAGCCACGCTTTGCAATGTTCACCCACATTTTAAGCACTATAAGGTCCTCACGGAGTCTCACTCAGAGTATACTACCTTGCCTAGCTCTGGTTTTCCTCCCTGTAGCTCGAGGTTCCTACATGGAAACAACTGTAAATGCAGGGCACCTCTATCCCCTTGTGCCCTGGATTCAAACTGTATTACACTGACACGTGCTCAAGTGACAGAATAACACACCTGATCACAGTAGATCACGTTATAACAAGGCTGTCGCAAAACACTCATCAACCTCATTTTTGCAACCATCATTAGTCTCTCTGGGTTTCAGTGCAGTACTTAAATCAGACTACAGGACATTTTGAAGTGAGGCACACAGCTCCGCGCTTTGGGACGACAAAGCCTGGCAGAGGTCCTCTCTATGAGCTACTCCTTCACTACTCTGCATCCATGATCTGAATTTTTACTCCAAAAGCACGCTGTAACAGTACGTGCCAGTACTCCAACAACAGCCCAAAGCTACCATATAGAAATTAAACAATTAAAGCAAGAAAAGTGTTGAGTCATCCAAACTAAAAATACCCATAATGTCACAGCTTAACTACACAGCTACTTACTAAAACTTATTGGGTGGTGTTTTATACCAGGCTTTCTTGCTGAAAGGCAGGACTTGTGAGTCTGTCCCCTCTTCTGCCTGTGGGAACTCGAAGGCAGACCTCTGCCCTTCTGCAGACCATGGGCTGTCTGGAGCAGGACTGTGCAGAAGACGTGTCTGATCCTTTCCACCAAAGCCACTCCACTTTCTAGAAAGGGAGACAAAATTTGATTCACCAGATGCTGGGACTATGTACACTGCAGCCTAAAGGCAGGACATGTCCTACAGTCCCGGCTCCACGGCTATCACCGAGCTAGTGCTTCATGTGAACTGCACAGACAGCCCCTGCGGCAGGAGGCAGAACTGAAGGGTGACACTGTCGGGCATCCCCCAAATGGGAGGAGATAGACTACCCCTTATTTTCCAGCATTTCTCTGTTCTGACTGTTAGCGCTGTTCAAAGGTACCACTCGTTGCATGGGGAGCGCCAGTAGGAACCTCAGGGCTTTGGGGTGGCAAGGTGATGAAGGCATTACAATGGCAAGACACTTGTAGCTAAGAGGTTGTGCCTAGTTTTTGCATGAGCCTGAGCCTTGTCCCCACTCACCCAGGCTATCGGTGGACTCAGGCGGTATGGGCCACCCTTTCTCACAGAAACTGAAACTGGTCACTCAGCCAAAACCTCACTTTCTGGGGTGGTATAAACCTTTTGAAAACAAACAAACAAACCCCTTGAGGCTCAGAAAAGACCAGTGAACCATAAAGGCCTAGTGGGATAGTCCAGGTCCAAATTAGCGGCACTAAACAGTAGGTCAACAGTGCAAAACCTTTCAGCTTTTTGCTACCAGTAACAGAAGAAAACCAGGGTGCATTTAAACTCCAGCACCTTTCCACAGTTTAATAGTAAATGGCCTATATTGAATAGCTGGCAACACATGCACTCTCCTTGTTTTCCTTCCTTGTTAAATGTTTCCTGGCATGGTGACAGGTAAAGCATAATACAGCTTGGCAATATGGCTTTTACATGGTGAAACAGCTCCTCCGTGCTACGCTAGAATACATATTACTGTGACAAGGGGCTTTATTCTGAATTATCTGCACATACGAAAAGCCAGTGGGAAATTGGAGGAGAGTTTAGTGAAAACTACATAAGATTTTGTCACCACTGAGCGGAAAATTTTGGATGGAAATCACGGAGTGTGGGGCTTAATCACAGCTCCTTCTGGTCGACACACTATGGAAGACAGCCTCAGCCATTAAAAATTCACTTGGGAAAGGTGGATGGTTATCCAGCATTAAACATGTTCCTGTGGCACTGAATTCTTCAGATCGCTTGGGGAAGTAAGTCATCCACTTTCTAACCTCACAGTGCTTGTTGATAAAAACAGTACAGAGAGCTGGATGGAGCACTTACACAAAGCTGATAGATAAGATAGACAGTGAGGATTTATCCTGTGGCGGGGGAGCTGGGTAGGACTAAAGCTGTGCTGAGTTCTAGGCATGGAGATGATCAAGTTATGCAATTATTTCTTAACATATATGTGAGTGATGGAGAGCAGAAACCCACGCAAGCCTGGCTCTGTGCTGCTCTTCCTTGGAGACAGTCTTCCCCAGAGCCACTGTTGCGCCTCACAGAGGCATTTTCACTTGGCAGCTCTCTGAAATTTAGGAGCTGTTTTGCATTTCAAATTTATGAGTTGTTTTGTACCTGGAAGCTGCTGTTAAACAAAGGTCTTACTTGCTCTGTGGGCTGGAGATAAAATCCTAAAGACATTCTGACTGCTACAAGTTGTTGTTGAGAGATAGAGCTGAAGAAAATGACCAAGAGGAGAATAGAGAAATTCCTGAGACAGAGGGTTGTTCTGTTTCTCTCTCATATACTTATTTTTGTATTCAAAATTTTGATATTGCTTCTTTGCCCAGTCTATGAGGGGTTTTATGCAATGGTCATCACTGGAGTGTTGGATGCTTTTTTATTTTCCTTGAAGATTGTGTTTGTTTAATATCAAAATGATGAGCTCACCTCACATTTTCAGATTTTTTTAAACTGATTTGAAAAAATTCAGGCTCAGGTCATTTTTACCATCCCACACCCACCAGAGGCCTCAGAGAGTGATCTGGTAGGGAGCTTGAAGACCAGGAGAATGGAAGTATCAGACTGAGCAGGGCCTAAGGTGAAAAAGAGTCTGTGCTGGTATATATAATTTTATTAAATGAGAAGACTGGTATCTTTGCTGTCTTGGTTATATCTCAGCCATCGAGAATTCTCACAGGAAGACAGAAACCATCTCTCTGGTATCCCTAACCTCAGCACAACCTATAACCTCTGTAGAGCAGAGGTGTGGGAAACACTGCCAGAAGTAACATTGAGGAAACAAGTGACCACAGTCTTCAGATGTTGCCTACCATTGGCCACGCAGGACATTCACCACACAGGGCAACCAGGTAAGCTGGATAACCAGAAGTAAATATTGGTGAGCAAGGATGAATAAAGGGAAGAAATGTTCTTTGCCATTATTGTTACATGAACTCCTGGAGACTCCTATTAAATGAGGACCTTCAAGAATAAATATAACCATGCCAAAACCAAGGGGCAATGAGGGACCAGCAGTTACCTTGGCCATTTCTGTCAGATGCTTCTTATGACCTCCAAGTGACTAGAACAGTCCTCACCAGTTGAATCTCAGCCCAGCAGCCTTCACCCGTGCTCCATGCTATGTGCCTGGGCACTGACCATACTTTGAAGACAGGAGATATATTTTATAAATAGTCTGTCAGCAGAAGAATTATTTCCGAGGCCCTTGATTAATAATGTAGGACATCAGTGATCCTGGAAAACTTTAACATCAGTGCTGTACTTGGGCTGAACAGAACAGATGTTGACATCTTTGTTGCTGTTTCTTGGCTGAAGACAGATGTTTGTGAGGTTAGATGGAAAAGGCAAGAGCGTATGGACATACCGGAGTCAGCGGAAAACACTCACCGCTTCCTTGTACTTATGTGGGGACTCAATCTGTATTCTGGGAAGTCTTTTAGATTATAATTGCTCCATGATTAAGTATGTGCCAGTGTCATCTCTTAGGAGTTGAGACAAGGAACACACTCCTGATACTTGTATGATGATGTCTGAATAGTCCTCACATGGCAGAGAAAATACAAGTGCATTAGGGAAGAGCAATAAATACCATCAACTGCTCTACTGGATTGGATTTTTGAAGGGTGCTCCTGTCTCAGATGTTAATGGAGTGGCTTAATTTTCCTTGAAATGGTCATAATAAACTCAGGAAAATGTAATTCACGGATGAGGCATGATATCTAGTGTTGAAAAAAGCCTGGGTGTTCTTAATGCCTAAAAAAAGATTGTTCAGCAGCAGATCAGCTGTGTAAAAATGTGACCTCTCTAATGCTTCCAAGTTCAAAATGATTTGTTGGGTAAGTGTCATTTGAACAAGTTAAAGCTTCACAGTTTACTAAAGGATGTGTTTTGTATTCTGGTCCAAGTATGACTACACCAGAAAATGCTTTCCCTGCATCATCTGAAATACCAAATGTAAGGCAAAATCTTGCTTCAAACTTCCATGAAGAGCCAAATTCTCTCCACCCACAATAATATACAAACGACATAGTAAATCACCCTTCTGAAAACATTTCATCCGCTTTGTACTTTCAGTCCAATGTTTAAAGGCTTCTGTAAGTAAATCTCTCATTTCTTTCCGGGAGTAAAACTGCTCTGAGCTCACAGACACTTTCACCTTGAGGATCCCATAGAGAAAACTGTTTTGGGGATGGAGAGGTAAGACCATGTCCAGGTGGTCCTGGGGCCCCGCTGCTGTCCCATCAGCCAGTCCCCCCCGAGAGAAACATCAAAGAAAGCTTCTTCCTGCAGAGGGAAGACCTGTGCCTGGGGCGTGCTCAGGCATGATCAGACTTTTTCCAGGTAAAGGAAATTTGCTGGGGTCAGTCTTCATCCACCTTTCTTCTTTCTGACTTTGCTTCTCAGACTGGGAACTTTTCTGTCTCTTCTCTGCCTGCACAGGGACTGCTTCTGCAGCCTCTAGTGAAGTCACTAGGAGCTTCCTCTGTTCGTGCTGTGGGAACAGAGGCTTTGACCACACTGCCCTGGTTACATGGACAGGTGAGCTCGGGTTTTTAACCATTAACGTGATAAAGTTGAGAAGAAGTGGGGCTAGCAAGAAGGTTGGTAAGGGGAATGGTTGTGATTTGCTCAAGATCTTGAGGTGAAGAACGGCATGAACTTGGCAGGAAGCCAGAACAAGTAACTTCATCCATGGCTCTTGTGTTGAGAAATAATCCTAAGCAGAAAACGGAGCAGCGTCCCCAGGCTCCTGTGGCTCCTACGCTGAAACCAGTAGGACCATTACAGCAAGGAAGGAGGTTAACAAACAACTCGCTTCCCTGGGCCAGCAGATATGAGGCAGAAAACAGCTGGAGGGAGCCCAGGGCTGCTCCTAGGCTATTGCCACAAAAAAATCCCCTTGTCCTGCCACTGCAGATATGAGAGAGGTTTGAAGAGGTTCACTGCTGTAGGATTAACACTCTTTAAGCACTGATTAGCTGATATCAAAGTTGTTCCAGGATTAAGCATGTATTATCCAGCCCATGAGCCATCTGATGCACTTTCAGAAAAAAAGCACCCCACCAGAGATGCTGTCTAAACGCCAGGTGTAGGTGATGTTTGTTATTATGTAGGTTTTACTAAATTATTTGGGAAGGAAAGCATCTGTAAAATTTAAATCTTATAAATTATTAGGGAGAATCAATAGACAGGGTTTTTTTCAAAGGTAAGTAATTTCTATTATTAAATCTGCTTTTGTGTTTTGCAACTTTGAACCAATAATTATCTTCCAGATAGACAATATAACATAACTAACAAAATACAGCCCATCAGACTGCATCATCTACCATTATTTATCTATGTTTGTGTAACAATTTCATCCTTTGATCAAATAATAGCAGATTCCACAATATGTCATTCAAGTATCCCCAGTTTATCTATAATGATTTTCCTCTTGTCAGCTCATTTCTTGAACCTTTGCTGGATCTGGTTTCAATGGTACTATAAACAATCATCATTGCATTGTAAAACTGGAAACTCTCCACTAAAATAGTGTTTTGATCTGGGTTGCCATAGTAATAAGTCTGTGCTCCCCTCTTTGGAGGCCTTGTTATATGAAGTATCTGTGATTTGCTCAGAATGGCCCCAGTTCATCTGTCAAAGTGGGTTTTTCCTTTTTTAAAATAATGATCTAGAAAATCCCATAGTGGCAACAAATATTTTACAACCATAACGAGAAACATTGTATCACTCAAGCTTTGTAAATCTATGCCATTATTGCATTAGAATAAATCACTTTCCTTAGGTATATTACTTAGAAATATGCAATTCTAATTTTAGAGTGTGTATTCAATAGGGGGTATTTATTTTTTATGTAAAGAGAATTATTAACTTTGACTTCAAAAATACATCACACGTCAGTTTGTGTTTAGAGGCCCTGCAGCAAAAAGAAAAAAACTGAAATTCTTTCTTATTTCTATCAAAATACCACAAATATCCAGTCAGTTTCAGATTTAGTTACTCTATTCCATTCTTAAGTGCTGATTTTTATAATGAGATCAGATATTACCATAGATTTTACAACTGCACACTCAGATAAATGATATTCAGATTATATACTTGTAAAAATTAGAAGCCCTGAAAATACATCAACGACACTATGAAAATATATCACTGCACATTATTTTAAATAAAAATGCTCCAGTCAGTTACAGTAATTTGATACATGAACTATGATATTTCCTCCTGCAGGAATGAGAGTAAACAAACACTACATCAACACGCCGGTGACAGACTCCGTGGAAAGAAGTGAGGACGGAGATCATATTTTATCTAAGACAAATGGTTAAGTTGGTTACTTTATGTAAGTCGCTACCAGCTACAGGATTACTTCATGTAACTCACTGTCAGCTACTGCCTCATAATACCTGACAGGGGAATATTAAAATCATCAGTGGGAGAAAGTACGGAAGGTATCCATCTGTATTCAATGAATTCTAATTAAAAAGTAATTACTGTATGGTGAGGAATCTGCCAGCCCCAGCCCCCTCCCCACACATGTAACGTTAGTTAACTCTTTGGCAAACAAGGGGGAAGGCGAGCAGTGGTGCATATGCATATTTCCTTACATTTTGCCGGTGACTTAGTTCTAAGTAGCACCAGATCATGGGAAGTCTTCAGAAATAGTTTTATATCATTTTGCCAAGTGGATCCCCAGAAGACGCTGTGGGGGCAGAGGTGCTACACATCTTCTGTTATAATTGACCTGGGCTTTGAGATTTCTCTGTCATGATGTATCCCAGAATGGTGCATGACGGGAAGAAACTTGTTATTCCTCCAGCAGTGCCAAATGGACAAGATCAAGTAGGCCTGGGACTTGAAAAAAAGGAAGAAATATTGACAGATAAGTAACCACTCCAGTAAATGACAGGCAGGCACAGGAAGCTTGATTTCCTTGGGGTTCAGAGGTAATCTATTAACCTTAAAACATTTCAGTGCAAATTTAATGGATTTTTAAAAAAATGCAAAAATATAAGATGCTTAATTGAAATCATTAGGTCTGTCTTGATTTCTTTTTCTCCTTGCAAGTTAGCAGTGTGGGAACAAAAACCCACCCGTGACCAAAAGAGCTAGAAATAGACTAAATTCGACGCAAAATATTTATTCATCGGATTATCAAAATCCTATCTGTAATGCAGTTCAAGAACATTAAAGGTGTCCTCTGAGAAGCTGTCATTTTTTATGGCATTGTGACTGGCATTGAAACACTTGTTTTGCAGTTCTTTGGATGGCAGCTCATCAACAGCCAGGGAAATGCTAGAACAAATTGACATCAATAAGGTGGGCCAGACTAATTATGAGCAGAATTTGCCCCTTGAGACTATTGTCTCATTTAGTGAACTCAGTGCCAGTCCAGCCCGTACCAATGTAGTGCCCCAGGGCCCAGGAGGAGCGGGGTTCTCCTGGGTGCTGTGTACACACACACGTGCTCACACATTCTACACCCAGGATGAAGTGCTACCTCTCCATGCCAGCACGGTCCAGAGCAGGAGGAATACAAGTACTCTGGATTTAGGCTCCATTATAGAAGATTTCTGTAATTTCTCCTTTGATATGTTCTCATCTTTCCGCTGTTTGCAGCTGGGAGTTTTCTTGCACTGAGAGGTACCCTTCTGGCCAGAAGCAGCTTCGCTGCCTTACCCAAAATTGTCGACATTTGGCTGAGACTCCAAATGGTTAAAAAAAATCATTCCTGCTCTCACCTGCATGTCCCACTGCTGAATTCCTGTATCCTGCAAGGGTCTCTGGGTCAGCCACATCCAGACTCGTGGCACAGCAGCAGCAATATTGTACATCACCCCCGGCCCCACTAAAGAGGTTGCTGGAACAGAGAGGGAAGTGGGACGAAGAGGCCAAATTCCCTCCACCTTGCGACTCTAGTCTAGACAGACTATATTCCTCCTACAACCCATTCACATCCTCTGTTGCAGGACCAGCATGAGGAAAAAGCTTCAAAACAATGGAACACAAAAGGAAAAAGGGGATGAATCCCCTTGACCTCGCCACGCAGTCCACCTCCAATTATTCTTAATTGACATCTTCCGTGCTTTCAATTTAATTCGATTACCCTTTGGTCTATCGACCCTTGAGAACAGATTATTTGTATGAATTGAACACAAAGCACAGATTATTCCCTCCTTCCTTGACGTAATTTTTTCATATTTGTTGAAGTCTTTCACACCCCCTCAGTCTTTCTTCTTCCGGGTGAAATTATGCCACTCACTCAATCTTCCCTAGTAGATTATGTTTTCCAAACCACTGGCTGTTTCTGTTGTTACCCTCTGGACGGTTTCTAATCCATCAGCCTCTTCTGGAGATTTGTTTCTTATTCTGCCGTCACAACAAGCCAAATAAGGTAACAGTTGATCCTGGAAATGAGTTATGGTGATGAAAGGGAGAGGTTTACCATTCATTGAGGTTGACAGAGGCTTGCAGGAAAGACGATACAAGTTTGGTCCCACAGATCCATATTACCAAGCATAGCGTTTAATTCTGGAAGGATCAATACTCTCTGGCAAGACCCCAAAACATATGCTTACCGTGAAGTATGGCAGTAATTAATTAAAGTTAAGGAGATACAATGTGTAGATTCAAGCTTACATCTGAATCTCTACAGCAACAGGCACTACCGATGATATATTCAAAATAAACAAACATACAAATCCTCCAAATACTGCTTAATATTTCCAATAATTTAAAGTTCTAACTTTTTTCCTAGTTCTGCTTATACTTTAATATAATTAAATTATATTCCCTTTTGATATTTTCTCCTGTTAAGTTACACGACACCTGAATCTCATTTATACCAGGACTGCTTTTGGTTTGCTCTTGGTAAGTAATAGTATGTAAATTAGATGCAATAAAATATACTGCCACTTAAACGTCCCTCTACTTTGTCAGAGTGATGTAACATAGCATTAGTGTAAATGTATGCTGGACCTCAGCTTTATAGATCCACGTTGATTTTCTAAGTTTCAGGTCTTAGCATGATCTAAAAGCAGGCGTAATTGTATTTCCAGTAAAGTGTTATTATATTCATAATGCCATAACATACATTTTCATAAAATAGTAATGTAGGTTTTTCAGTGCATCATTTGGTGGCTTTGGGAATATTAGAAAAGGTAATGTGTTGGACTTGGATTCTGAAATATGCGGTAATACCTACTCGCTAATTATTATCAGGCCATCTGCAATGCTATGCAGTCAGTTTATGAGAGAGCTCTCTTGACCCATCCCGCATTTGTCTGCTACACCCACACTTCCCATCAGCTCAGCATGGACACGGCGTTATTCTCAGTTTTCTCATGCTGTGAGAGGTTAGGTGAGGCAAAGGCTCACGCACCAGAGTCTTACCCTATCTCCTAACTCTTTTTCTGCCCACCTAAAGTCTCCTAATTGTAACAGTGCAGAACATAATGGGAAAAAGTGTATCGACTCGTTTAATTTAAAACGGGCTATGTGAACTATCTTTACAATAACTACTTGTTTCAATAATTTATAACTATGATGCTATACCTGACAAAATCATTCAGATAACTAGAGCAATGTGCACTTTAAGTTTAAAGTCAAGGTCTTCCTTGCTCATTTTAATGACTTCTCATGTGCACAAGATATTAATATTCCTGTGAGCAAACATAGCACTGACTCATTAATCAATAAGAGCTGGCTCCTCTACATAATAACAATAGCCGTACTAGATAATTAACTTTTGTTCCATCGACTTTAGTTTGTACATAATTTCCAGTGGCTGGCACTGGATAATAAAAAGGTTTGCAGCTGACAGGCACCTTTTAAAATCCTTTTTACTAGTTTAGGAAAATGATCCACACCTACTGTTATAAGTAAAATACAGCGTACGTGTCAGTGTGTGTCCGTGCCATATTTAAAAGGAGGCAACTGACAATAAATAAAAGACCTAATAAATATTGTAAGGCTTCGGTGAGTCCTGCTGCTAAATTGTAGCACAGTGAAGGATTTGCATTTTCCTGTCATGTAGGTATAGGCAGACTAGAGATAAAGGTATGTCTACAATTAAATGAGTATTCTAGATTTCCTCGGTCCAGACTGGGATAAGAAACACAGATGTGTCTGCACCAGCTTTTGTCCTCAAAAATGTTCTTAATATTAGGGCAAGTCCAGCAAAGGTGGCAACACCAGAAACTCTACTGTAGCCCCGAGGGACTTACTGTAGAGTGAGGTACAACGTTGTCTGTGATAGGACACAAAAGAAAAGGTGACTTTAAGTCCAATCATTTCAGTTACTCAGTTTACAAGATGGCTCTACAGACAGCTGCAGTGGCACCTTCCAGGGACCCACGGACTATGGCACAGGGGCAGGAACACGCAACGATGGCAGGAGGAAACTCCTAGTGCCCTGGTCCTCACAGGGAGCCACCGTGAGACACCAGGGATGGATGGCTCTTTGTACAGACCATCACTTCCATTGCTTCTATTATTAGGGATTTTTATTCAACGGAGATCTGTTACTTATGCCTTCTTCCTTAAAAAAACCCACAAAACACACAGGGAGCCAACTTGGTGTCATTAGCAGAGCAGACTGGAGAGGGAAAAATCTACTGCAGAGAGGACTTGGAGGCTTCAAAATCTACTTTTCTTCCAAAATTAAAGTAAATTTGGGGGTCAAAAAAAGAAGTCTCAAATGACTTCAAATGCTTTCTTTCAACATTTTATATTTTTAAATTGTCATCTAGAATACAATACAGTATTAAACAAACCACACACACGAGTATTTTCAAAAGCAAAAATTCAAATACTCTATTTCATAAATATCAATCAGCCTGGCAAATCATGAGTTTCTGCCACCCCCATATTTCTTTCTGACTGACATGGGATGTTGGGAAAGTCAGTCTGGCATTCTGCAGAGTTTCAGACATGATGGAAGAGCATCTTCAGATGGAAAAAATTGTTCCACTGACTTTTCTGCAGTAGATATTTAGCTGTAGATATTAGTTTTGGAATAAACCATGCTTATAATCATTATAACATATATACCACAGTTTTTATCTAAGGCTTACTCTATTTTTATGATAGTTTCCTTTGTGATATTGAGTGTCACAGGGGCCAGACATTTGACTATGTAAATCATTGCAGTACACTGACATTAACTGAGCTACCATGAGTTGCCCAGGTGAAGATCACCCCTTAGATCTCATGTTGATAAAGCATCCCCACAAATGGGAGCATGAACCATTTGTGAAATGTTTCTGCTTTCAATTTCAAAGACCAAGATTCATACAATTCTACATTCATACAAAACACCCCAGTCGGAAAGTGCCTTGATTAAGCCTTAATTCAAAAGCTAAAGCTTGTGAAACAAAGGAGCCTCATACGACCTGCTAAGGGAAAAATGCTAGCTACTAAGTGAGTACTTATTTGCATTACACAGTACGTTCTCCAGCAGGAATAAAATGTACTGCAAGACAATGGCCCGTCAGCTTCTATATAGAAGAGAAAACATTCTTGTGTTCAAAATTGTGGAAATGTCAATATTTCAAAAGGTAGTTTTACGGTTCATTCAAGCACTGATAAGAAATCATTACACTTTTTAAGAATATTGATGATTACAGAGAAGCATTTAATGGAGGGAAAGCCTTTTTTTGCAGTTCGTTAGTTTGTGCATGTCTAATTGACTCTTCAAGACTCTTTTGCATGAGTCACTAAACACAGTTTTAACCAGACTATTTTTATACCAGTTATAAGCAAACTTCTCCAGCTTAGAGAAATTTCCCTTCCATGTCTCCCCAATGAGTACTGTCAAGTTCTAGACAGAGTTCAATTCAGGAAATACATGAAAAAATCAGCAATTAAATCACCTTTTTTTTCCTACAGCAATAGGCTACCCAAGGAGCTGATTTAGTAGATTAGACATCAGGTTTGGAATATGCAGGCCTCCGGACAAAGCGGGTTCACCTCTTTGCCTAGCTAGATAGGTCATGAGGATTGCTTCTGTGGCAGCTGTTAGATCCTGCTTCCTTTATTTGGGCATTAGGAGCAAGGAAAAAGGTGAAATACAATATGTGACAACTCTACCAACTCCAGGGGCACAAAGCGATGCAAAGGTACCCACTGTCCTGCCTGAAAGATCCTGCCTTCGGTGGGGTTGTGTGGGCACTCCCTCGTGAAGCTTCTCCCACTTAGCAGGCTATGGGGCTATCTAGGGCACGAAGAGGATCGCGGTACAGCTGAAAGCGCATGGATAGCTGCGGATGTTGAAGGCACTGACTGGGCTCTGCAAAACAGCATTATTAAAAATTACCTCCGAGGCTATTGCAAACTTCTGTGGTGTACAATCAACTATTAAGTCAATGAAATCACTTGTATCAAAGACATTGTGACACTGTCTGAACATGGAAATGGAAAATAAAAAGACAGCCCTGCACGTACATATGGTCATGGTCCAGTGCAGTGAGTGTTACTGCTTGGTTTGCTCGAGCATACTGGACAAGCTTAGAGCTTGTTAGTTTTGCAAGAACTACAGTGGGAAAAAGCTGATGCATGTCTCCGTCCAAAATACAAACCAGAACCAAGGCAAATGTAAGGCAAATGTTGTGCAGGTTCAAAGTCAAGAATGACAAGAATGACTCTATGCAAAGCCTCTGTGATTACAGAAAGAAATTTCTCCCCGTGAATACAATTTCCCATTTTTATTCACCTCGGTTCTTGCTGCTGCCCCAGGGGACTGGAAGCAGAATTACGGGGCTCTGTGGAGAGATCCTATTCTCATGACGTTTCTAGCCTCCATTTTGCTGAACCAACAGATGTGGATCATTGGGATAATACGACTCTGACAAGCACTAGAACTTTTAGTCGCTTATTGGCATCCGCAGCCTTTGGGGATTTACTCAACACTAGAAAGAAAAGCCGTGCCAGCCTTTTCAGCTGGTATGCACTAGCCCTCTTTGCTCCCAGTTGGATCTGGAAGGCAGCATTCACTCCCTGCTCCCACTGGGCCCGACGTGGCTAACCACACAGCCAGGCAGGCAGCAGGGCAGCTACCCGCAGAGCAGCCATCTCTGCTCCTCGCCGGCTTCCAGGTGGACTCGAACGCATGCAGATCCCCTGCTGATGGGGACCTGGCTGCAGAGTCCAGGGGGTTTGGTGCCACCTGGGGTAAACCACGTGGGGCCTGACGGGTCACCAGGCATTTTTCAAAAAGGTCCTGCACTCCAAAATTAACATGACTCCATAGCCTGGCTATGCTGAGCTTTTGTCATACTTTTTTTTTTTTCCCCAGTTCTTTATTATAACAATGTTACATGAGATTGGCTAATAGCACCAAGTGTTAGTCCCCACATTTAGCTTGAATGAGCAAATTACTTAAAGGGAAAGAACACAGCATTGTGCTTGTTGATTTTTGTACTCTCTAAACCCTTTTAAATTCAAACAGAAGCATAACGCTCCCCACCCCCAATAAAATATCATAATTGCCAAGAAAATCTGTGGTACCTGTGGTATTATTACTCACTGTGGTATTTTTAAACAAGCACTTTCATGGTTTCTTCCAGCTAGTAGCTCAGGCTGCAGAAAGGTTCTCTGCAAACAGCAGCAAAGTTACTTCACTGATCTTCAAATTCCTCCTTAGAAAACTCTCCTTTGCCTCTAAAAAAACCCCAAACCACCAGAGACACATGTTTGGAGAGGTGGCATGCTTAAGACTACAGGCTATCAGGCTCTCTCTTGTCCCATCAGAGCTGAGTGCATTTCCCTGCCCTCTCCGTGTGCTGACAGATAGGTGTAAACTCTTCGGGGCACAGAGTCTTATGCTCAGTGCCAAGCACAAGTTGGTCCCTGTCCATAAATGGGACGAGTGCTATGTTAATATGAAGAGTGATTGGAAATGTTTGGTGAACAAAGCCTGGGATCCTCGTCTCTTCCAGTGCAATCTCATCACAGTGACACCAGTGAGTCATGCTGAACCAGGTAAGGAGCTGGGCCAATGTTTTCTGATGGTGATATTTGCATCACATACATCTGCCTGCAACTGCCAACCCTGTAGCTGCCACAGGCTGACTTTAAATGTGAAGCCTGAAGAAGCTAAACTCCTTTGCACTGCTACTTAAACCACTCCGTAATTGCTCAGGTCTGGTGGAGCAGTGCTCCGTTGTTTTATGCAGTGGAAGTGCCCCACCCAAGCACAATACCATTAATAGAGAAAACAAGATTTCTGTTAATGTGCTGCATGAGTTCTCAAGGTAGCCTTTTACCCACGGACGAGGAGTATCTCTTTCTTCTGAAAAGCCAAATAGATGTGTGTATGTGCTGGGGGCGATCAGAGATTGCAGCCAGATTGCCTACCTTCCTGGCTGGCTTTAAAGCATATTGGGTTAGTTTCTTACTCTGATTCACACCCTGGGGAAAAAAAAAAAAAAAAAAAAAAAATCTCTTTCTTACTTGATTGTTGATAAAGTTTTTTTTAAATAGCCTCTTCTCCTTAGGCATGCATGTTGGTGTCTCCAGAAGTGCCTGTATAAAGACTGGTGTAACCTACAACCAGCTGCAGAAATGGTAAATGCAGCTGTACCTTTACTTCATCTATCTTTAGCTGCATTAGAACATACTGGTTGTGAAGAAAACGTAGTGCCCTCATCAGGGGGTTTAATACCCTGTTAAAAGTTTATCCAGATAACCCACACCAGGATCGGCAGCACTGTGAATTAAGGATCTGGCAGCGCTGAATACTGGTTGCTCTCATAGAGGACCATTATGAGATACTGATCCCTAGATCTGCACATCTTCCACATCTGCATTAAAAATGTTCTGCTGGCAGTGTTGTGCAAATTTATCCTTGAAGGTGCCAATTCCTTCACACCCCAAAAAAGTTCCAGCCTTAACATATTCTTACAGCAACTGTTGTAGGATATTGAGGCTACCTAAAACCATTCAAGGCTTTTTCTTAACCTGCAGATACTCACTGGCAGGAAACCCACACCATGCTCTGCTGGGTTTGGATTGAAAAGAGCCCTTTTAGGGACATTCATCCTGGGAAGTGAGCCAGCTAAGTAGGAGAAGTTTATTGTCTTATTCTGACTCAGTCAATCCTTAAGACAAGGTTGTATTTTAGGAACACCATATTAGCATTATGTTGCAAATTTTGGAAGAAAACATGTATCTCCTATGACTCCCTGTGCAACAGCTAGGAAGTAACCATTCCCTACACCAAAGTGAGCCATTATTTTATTTTTAATACCTTTAAGCATGTATAAAGTACAAGTTTTAGGTAGAATATGCTGAAACTGAGAAAAGCAGGCACATTTAAATTTTACTCTGGCTAGTTCAGTTAATCCCTGCAAAACAGAAGGACTGCAGACATTAATTTTTCATCCAGCTAGCTCTTATTGAACATATCATCACTAGTTACTTAAAATTTAATCTATTTTTAATAGAAAAATTGATACTGGAATATGAAACATGAAGTAACGCATTATTGTTCTGCAAAAGACTAAGCTTTTAAAGATAGTATTGTAGTCTGGAAACAGACTGAAAACCGTAAAAGGTTATGTCCAACATTAAAAGTAATCTACATGTTCACCAAAGCCTAGATCATCTCAAAGCAGTAATGATTCACTGACTGTAGATACCCTTATTTTGATATTTGCTGTACGTTTAGTATTCATTACAGCAGATTATCGCAGGACTACTGCAACAAATTTTTCGTTTCAGTGAAATCTTATTTTCAGGTAATCTGAAGTTTTTTCCCACCCGCCCTTTGCAAAATCTGCTTTCATCTACCTCCAAGCCTGACTAATTGCCAATGACTTCGGTTTCCACATGATTTTCACTTCTTGCACTTTATACAGGTGATATCCAAAACTCTTTTTTTTCCCCCCCCATAGTGCAATGCATACTTTTAAAATTCATAACCACTGAATGTGTGTGTGCATGAAAGCAAGAATGGCTGCTTCTCTTTCATACTACAGGGCAAACAGCCAGACTTTAAAGGCTTCATAATTAGGGACTTTACCAGATTGTAACAGAAGATGTATTTGCTTATTTTTGCTGTAAAGTCAATTATAAATATGCAAAATTCAAAGTGTGGGTGACCAGGCCACAGTTAGCAGAAATAATAAGACTACAGCCAATTAAAACAGAAAAAGGTTGAGTTCTCAGTTTTCCACCCAGTGTGTTTCTGATGCTGACACAACAACAGCTGTGAACTGCCAAAGTCATCCCAGAGAGGTGGCTCAGTCTAGCCCCTGCCAAAATGAAAGATTTGGCCTAAAAGCCAGACGTTCTTGCCACAATTTCCCACGTAGAAGAACTGACAAATGGTGGTTCAGCGTACATTAATCCTTATACCACACTATCATTTCCTTGTAGGAATATCAGTCCCTTGAAGATGCAGCTTAAACAGCCAGGAGGACAAATGATTTTACAGCATTAAAATCCTGAAATTTGTGCTTATCTTTCTAACAGGACTATCTGGGTATCTTTTTGTTAACTGAAAACCTGAAAATTGTAACTGAAACATTATAAACACTGTTCTTATTCTTCTTCTCATAATATAATCATTACGTGAAAAACATTAAACTAGACATTTGACTTTATTGATCTTTTCATGGACTAACAGTACAGGGAGTCATTTTCTGCCTAGACTAATTAATTGATAGACTAATTCATTGATTAGGTTCTCCATAGCATACTTGGTATTGACAAACACTGAATCGTTTTCCATCAGTTGTATTAGTTTGCACCAATTACTTTGGCTGTTTCACTTAAGCAATTACGATAGCTCAAAAGCGACAATCAGATTCTCAGCTGGTGTAAATCAGGCTCACTCTACTGAAGTCAGAGACCTGTGCTATTTTACTCAGCTCAGTTATTGGGCCTTTAAGATTTAATAATGAGGTTTAAAATATCCAAAACAATAACAAGGATATCTGAGGCAAAAACCATCATGTTAGCCAAAATATTTTCATCATAGCAATAAATAGTAACCATGTTAAAGGCTTATGTACAGATGCATAACTTTGATCCTAATTTATACACAGTCTTAGAATGCTATCAGGTGCAAAGTAAGGTACCTGCACACACAAATAAACATTCTAAGTCACACAAAAGTTAGATGCTCAATAGACTCACATTTTCCATGCATTGGTTATTGGGAAACCAGGCCCTAAGAATATCCTGCTTCCAAGCAGATACTGCCTTCCAGATATATGGAAGATAGCCCTTCCAGTTCATTATATGCAAAAATCTGTGTTTAGACACCTGTGATCTTTTATATACTCAACTTGCTGCAGGATTTTAGGAGAATATAATGATTCGTGCAGGGCTTTCTCACTTCTGGATCAGTGCTGAAAAAATGTCCTGATTGGATGCTGCTGCTCCACCTGTTGAACAGAGCCAACAAAGACACAGGGTAATCAACAAACATACTGACAGTGAAAGGAAGAGAACCATATGGGAATTTAATAACTTTGTGAATTTTCAAAAAAAGACCAAGCAAAAATAAGCAAATTGAACTTATTGTTCCCTGGATAGATTTTCCTTAACAAATTATTCTTTAGGTAACCCAGGGAGTCAACAGAGTACATGGATGTTACACGAGAAGGAGACACTGAACTAATTTTTAAGCTTATAAAGAAATTAGTTATCCTTCAGAAACAGGCAATCTTTGTCAAATTGGTCAGTGCTGACAAATGTTAGTTGATTTAAACTTTCCATTCATCTCAGGTCTGCTCCTCCTAGAGTATTATGCAAAAAATGAGTCTGTGCAGGAAGTTGTCTGTGTGCTCTGGATCTACCTCCCACCTCTGAATAACTGAGAGTTCATTGAATACCAGCATTAGCAGTTAGTTCCTCCTTTTAAAGACCCCAATCAGTTTTTCTCATCTTTGCATGCAAAGGTAGAAAATGATGTACTCTCCAGGGACACCAGCAACAGAAAGAAGTCGTCAAGACTGAGAAGATTTTGCTGAGGTAGTTTCCTCACACTGTTCTAAAACCAATTACGTCCTGTGCTCTACACGCTCATGGAGACTTCCTCTTTGATGCATGGCATAGGGTAAAATAAAGTGCATGGTCTTCATTAAAATGAGTGTTGCTCCCTGGCATGATTAAAAGGAAACTCTTACGTGTGCCCTGTCAAAGACGTTCGCATTTGCCCCAAACCCATGTAGATGTCAATGTACAGGTTGTATTTGTAATGTTTTTGCTGAACACAGGAGAGCCAGAGTACCACATCATTCTGCGTGTGAACTCCATGGGGAAGAAAGGCATGTGCAGGCAAAAGTGAATATGGAGAATACAGTCAGGGAAGAATATGATCTTTCTAAAAGAATGCTTTGCGCCCTTCACACATACAGAGAACAGAGAGAGCGATTTGCAACCCAGAATTCAATGACACGTAATTAAAATCAATAGAAATTGACATTACAAAACCAAAACAAATTAAAGCACAAATTTAATCTCTGTTTCTCATTCTGGCATTTGAAATGGAGGATTTGCTCTGAAGATATACTGTAAATGGGCTCATACATACTGGGTATGTCTTAAGCAATCTTTCTTAATGTAGCCCAATTATCATTCCTTACATATGAAAAGGGATGATCTACTACCTTCTTGGCTGATTTGCAGTAGAGTAACCTGGCCTGACTCTGATCACATGCTGGTTTTACACAGATGCCTCTACTTTATCATAGTGGGATTTAGTCTTTATTAGCATCCTAACAACTGAACACCAAACACCATAACTTTATGCAAAATCAGGTCCTGTGAATACAGGAAGCCTCAGAATTCTACAGCTTTTCCATTTTAAATGTTTTGGGTTTTATAAAGAGATGTAGAATATGCAAAAGCAGAATAAATCTCCTATTCTCATATTTTTCTAATTTTGATATGTTACTATCTTTAGTAGTTATGTATGCTGCAGGGCAAACAAATCATTTAAAACATTATGAAACTACATTTTTCTTAGCTGAATTCATATTGTGATGCCTCTGAATGTAATATTGTCAAACCTCTAAAACTGCAGAACATCCAGGGAAAAGCCATGCTGATGGTGGTGTTTTTTCGTTCTGGAAACACCATCAGCTCAGGACTTCACTTGACCCAGTTGTACACTGGACAGCTCTTGTTTACATGTCAGATCAAGGGCCTTCCATTTATTACCCCATTTATTTTTTGCAGAATCGAGGATCTAAAACCTATAAGGCTGATAATGGCCTTTACTTACCAGTGACTGGGTTCTCCAATTGACTCGGAGGATCCTGATAGACAGATAGACTGACCTTGACATTGTCATCACCCATACAGCTGATATCCAGTTCACATCACTGCATTCTTCCAGCCCAACTTTCCATTGCTGTTTGTCCTGGATGCAGTAAAGTCTTGCAGAGCTTCAAAAATTTTCAAACTGGTCCTTCCCACCTACAGAACTACTGAAAATAATACCTTGACAGACAGACAGTAAAGTCTGACTAATGTCAGATACAGTATTTTGTAAATGTAGGATCATTACCATTAACTGTATGTGTGCATTCTGAGTCAATCCATTGTGATCTTTTATAAATTACCTGGAAAATGAAAAAAAACAAAAAAAAGCCAGAGAGTACTTCATACTAATTCACATCAAAATAATTCCAGAGCTGATATTTAGTACCTGCAAATTGCAGATTTTTATTTCCCACTCCAATCACGATGGGCAGACTCTTCTATATTGTTTGTGCTATGATCTCTTACCTCTTTTGAAACACCTCCTCTTGACCCAGGTCAGAGATAAGACATGGCTATGTAGCATGATTGATTCTGTATTTCTAAGGCTTTGGCCACAAGCTCACCTCCAGGAATGGACAGAAATGGCAACCATCTGGGGCACCACACTGGCAACCCATGGTCACACATTAAAACTTCTCCTTGCCAGTATCCGATTGCCCCAGAGCAGACACTTAGATATACAGGATTGTGCTGCTGCTGCCACTGAAGAAAAAACTCAGCTGTGTGGTGCTGGAGATACTGCTGGAGGGGAGAGCTCAGCCCTGCTCCTTCTTTTCCCTCCTCCCCTTCCTATGGGATGCAGGGCTGGGCTTCCGCCTTGGCCCCAACCCCTTACTCTTGGGGTGACAACATTCAGGTTTGTCTGCCTTGCTGAGGTGCCTTGAGCCAGCTCCGGCTGTCACACGTAGCGTCTGCAACCCGTCATTTAGCCCATAGCTGTGAAGTGTAAGAGGCTAAGATTTAGAAAGTCATACAGAGGCACTGGGTGACTTAAGTTATATCTAGTTATCTTGATATACTTTTGTTCAGGAACTGCACAGAACCACCTCACTTGCATTCACAGCAGCAGGTTTTCCTCTTACCCCAAGGAAATCTTAGGGTCCAGCTTTGTGCTCCTCACTTACAATCATGGTCATTAGAAAACTTTTTCTTTTTTTTTTTTTTTTCCCCTCTGGGTAACGTCAAAACACCAAGTTTTCTTACAAACCAAGAAATTAGCTACAGAATGTGAGATGCAACTCCAACCCTGTTCATCTCTGATTCCTGATTACCAAGATGTAACCACCAGTTGTTTCAGCAGAACTTACAGGTCAACAAAACCACCAAATGTTTAAATCAATTACATCTCAACATATAATAGTCCTCATGCTTCAAAAATATGCTTGGAGGCTGCCAGAAAAGCAACATGACTTGAATGTATTATTTACTATTACGGTTTTCACGAGGAAAGCTCATTCTGTCTTCAGAGTGACAGTAAGAAACAATTACTGAAAAGGGTACACAGTTCTCTAATTTAGTTTTCAATAGTTGATGAATGAAATGGGAAGTGTTGATCACACTAGGTCACAGAACAGTCATTTTGGTAAACTTCTGCTCCCCTCTGACAAATAATACACTAAATAAGGATGGTCCTACACATAACGTCTATCCATGCAAAAGCTTGGTTTCTTATTATTGTTGAACACAGCAGAAATCTGCCTGCTCAGTCTGAGCAACTGTTTCTCAATCAATAATTAAGTAACTTTAAGGTCTAGATCTATACAAAGATATTGATATTTTCACTGAAAATGAATCAATATGAACAGGGTAAAGCATCTGAGTAAGCCTTTTTAATGGCAGTGTTTTGGCTGTGAGAAGTAAATTAATTGATTAAATGAATGGCAAATATTGGACAACCAAAGTCAGTCTTTTCACACTTTCACAAACCTTTTAAGCAACTCATTTCAATTCTTTTCTTTGTTTCCCATCTTTTTTCCAACTTTGTATTTTTTATACAATTTGCAGGCCTTCCTGTGAGTATGTAATGCAAGTTGCATCTTTTTTATTATACATTAATAAGGAGAGTTCAGGTGAATTGTGGCAAAGCAAAAGAGCAAGCTGAGACTTATGGAAGGAAGGGCATTTTCTGGGTGATAAACTGTAAGGGATCCTGCTGGAAAGGCCACAGTAAGAGAAAGGAGATCTGCCAGGAGACTGTAAGGGAAAAATCTAGTGAGAGATGGGAAATGGTAAGGGAGAGAACAATACATCCATACCTTTTGTTTGGTAGACAAGAAATAGTTCTGGATAGGTCTTTTCTACCATCTTCTTAGGAAACATATTCCCTGGAAATCCAAAGTAGTTGAACAAGACACAAGGACAAAACCTTCTAGCAGTTCCCATAGAGATGCCTCTACTTACAAAAACCTCAGCTTGCTCCCACAAACTTTCTGGGCTCACAGCGCCCTGGTGCGTGTGCACCAATATTGACTCATGCAAAGGCTGTGCTCACACGTGAAACCACAAGTGCCCCATCTTCTGTGGGTGAATTCACAGCAGTTTGCTGAAGGTTTGGCCTTAGGGCTCAGGCCAGGGAAGTGCTGATTTTCTCCCAAGCTCTGACATCTTTACAGCTCTCTCTAGAAACGGCAGCAGAAGCTCCTGGCCAGCAACCCCACTCCAATGATTCACATGACCTAGTAAAGCCCCAGCAAACACTGGTGTTCCAGGGTTGGCTCTGCTTCTAGAGGCTGATGGCAGGGAGCATTCTGCATCTTCTTGAAGCAGGACTGTGTGTCTGAAGAGCCACCGGTTTGAAAAACTCCCTAGCAGTGGGAAAAACACTGCAGTCTGCAGCCCGTCAGTGGAGGTCACTGAGGCTGGGTGAGTCTTTAATGCCACTGGGAATGGAGAAGCAGGAGGAGGCACCAGTGAAGAGGCCAAGAGAGAGAAAAGTGACTCCTTTCTTCCACTCACACTTCTTTCTCACATTCTGAGCTAACAAATTCAGTTCAAGGCAATGCTATTTTAACTGTTGGAAGCAGGTACAGTACAGCCTCACCCAGGGCTGTCCCCAGAACGAGAAGGGAATACACACCGAAGTTTGGGCATCTCTCTTCAGGTATATATTTACTGTGCAAAAGGAGGGGAGAAATGCAAATAGGTAACTGGGACAGTAGAAATGCCATCTTTATTTGTCCAAACATTTTTCTCGTGGAAGAGACAGTTAGCTTTCTTAATCTCCCTAGCCTTTCTTTTTCTCTTTGTGTTTGCTTTTACCCTTTTCTCTGTTTTATTCAAGTTCATAGTTTTTACTATTAAGCAGTGATTTCTTTTATTGTAAAGAACCAGGTCAAAGAAACCTAAGCCTTGCACTGGCCCTTTGTGTGTATGCAGCTATCAAGTGGCAGCACAGGTTCTTGGGCCATTACTTTTGTTGCTGGTCATAGAATAATTCTCTGCTGCCCATAGCTCTTGTGAGCTATTGTTGGGACTTCAATTTTCTGAAAATATTTTTGAGTTGTTTTTTTTTATTATTATTAAATGGACACACATTCTCATCTGTAAAGGTTGAAACTCCACTTTTCCATCTGTCTCTGCCCTTTTTGGAATTGTATATCCCCTGTGGTGTGCAGCTCAGAAGTGTTCACTTATGTACTGGTAAGAAAAAAACCAAGAAATGAAAAGAATGAATGTGTGACAGAATGGAAAATATTGAACTACAAAAATGACCTCAAAACTGCACAAAGAACTTGCATGCTACAGGCAGACCCCACTTGTAAATAAATATTAATCTGCCTTGCATGTAAAATTGAAAATTAATGTTGGAGAGGGCACACAATCCACTTTTCAGTGTAAAAATATTTTCCCCTTTCTTTTTTTAATCAACATTCAGCACTTTGAAATCACATGTCCCATTTTAAGCACTTAAGATGTGGCTGGTTTGGTTATTTTTAAAAAAATCCTATTTAATATTTATGTAACAAAATCTGATGATTCCTGATGTGTTTCAGTTTTCATCATAATCTAGTATCACAATTCTAGTAAAAAAGTGTGCCTTTGTAGCTGGTTCAACATGGCACAAAAGCTGTCTAGCAGAGCAGATAGATACAACTTCCCTATCTCCAAAATGGTAAAAACCCCATTGCCTGACACTGATAAAACTTTGTTATTTTCAGAGCACAACCTATGAACTAATTAGCCAGCATTTACAGCTTCCCAGACTGGCTGGAATATTATTTCACAGACATCCAGATCTACAAGAACAGCAGGAAAGAAAATAAAAATCAAAGCAAAAAGCAGAGGGAGAAAATCTAGATGAAACATGAGATGCTGCTTCTTAATCCTGGGTGGGGGAATTTCGTCTTGCATGAGGGCTGTACCCACCCTATGCACGCATCTAGATAGGGCAAGTATGAGACCCTTCTGCCCCCTTCCTAACACAGAGCCTCAGCCTTCAGCTGCAATGCTGAATTCAGAAAGGAAGGATGTTGAGTGCAGGTTATGTTCCCTTGCATTTGACCTTCCCAGATCTAGTCACATTCCCTCAGGAATATATGACATTAAGGGATTCTCCACCATGCAAGTGGCATGCTGAGAGCAAGACCGTGTGCTGCCCCTTTGCTCCACCACCTGGGCAGTCCCCACCTCTTTTTGGCTGCTGCTGAAGGCCAGTACTCATTTGCAAATCCCTGCACTGCCAGTTGTCTAGGGAGCACAGGGATTACTTGCTCTTGTTCTCCACAGCTGGGCAAAGTGGCTGAAATTGCTGGGGCAGCTAAAACCACAGGGGCAGTTTACTGAGTACTTGCAACAGGAGTAGGTACCACCAGTAGAAATTGTACTGGTGACACATCTTGGTGCCAGCCTGTGACCTGGTCTGAATCTTGACAGGCAAAAGGTGCCAACTCCTCCAAGCACATTAGCTCAGCTGAGAAGGTCATATACGTTGCAAGAAGCCCTTCCGATGTGCTCTGTAGCTGCCTGTATACAGCTCTGGTGGGACAGCCCTGATATCCCTACTGAACCCTAAGGACAGCCTGAGCTCAGAGAGTTTTAACATGCCATCTCCTCTCTGCAGCAGGAAAAGATTGCACCCTTCTAGGGATCTCTGAGTCCTCTTTTCTGTTTGACCCTGGCACTGCAAAGGCAGCTAAAATGCTGGAGGCTGCACAGGAAAACGTGCTGGACGGTGCTCCTACATGAGGTTTGCTCCTAAGCAGGGGGATATGTGACACGTGACACGACATAATGGGTAAAGGGCAGTTATATCCCTTTACTGTCACAAATCAGCAAGGAAGAAGGAATATGGGTAGATGTAAAGAACATGTTGAGGGGCATGAAAAAAAAAAAGTATTGCCCTGGATCCTATCTAGACATTCTTTGACCTACCTCCATGGAGATTTCTGATCATCTCAGTTATGGCCTTCCCAGCTACATGCAGATCCTTCTCACCACCTGTCCCCCACCTTGTGTGTGAACAGTATTAGCGAGGACAAATGAATTATCTGGTCATTTTTCCAGTTTTTCTTTGTGGAGAACAGAAAATAGTACAGTATAAGTGAAAAAACAATTACAGTTGTTGCAAAATTCATTAAAACAATGCTTCTTCACTGTACTTCAAACATCGTTCTCAGAGTTTTTAAACAGCTTTTGTTATTAGTCAAATAAAATACTGTGCAGTAATCCTTTAACCCTCTTGTGCCAGATTATCAGTTATTTCAAGCAAGCGTTAAAATCTCCATCACTCGCAAAAATGAATTATGTTTTCTTTGTCAAACTTGCATCAACATGCCCATCAAGCTGAGCTGGAAAAGACTCCTTAACAGTACAGTGTAGGTACTGCTGTTTGTGATTCCAAATGCACCTGAATCTAAATTTTGCAGCTATAGTGATCTCTCTATATATATGTATCTGCAAAAGGTGTTTCTTTTCAGCCAGATTTTTAGAATAGTTTGTCACATTACAATCTACTCTAAACAAAATTTCATAACATAGTCCTTTCTCCTCAGTTCTGTTAATTAGTAAGCCTGATTCTCCCAGACAGTACTTCTATTTCATTTGCTAATCACGAATCATCGTACTTTTTCTATCTACTCTCATTTCAGTACTTTCAAAATACTCAAGCGATTACAGCTGTATAATAAAGGCTGGATTACAAGTAGAGTTTATCCTGTTTGGGGGAAGTAAGGTAGATTAGTTTATCTCTTCAGGTGACTTTGGCCTCAATCTGTGATGAGAACAAGTTTCCTCCATCATTTGTAAATATGCAATGAGACACTGACACAAAGTCCTGACACATTAATAATTTCACAAAGTATTTGGGAGAACTACAGAGATCACTCACGTACAGTTTTCCGCTTTGTAAACAATGCAGACTCGTTCATCTATAGATTGTAGCTGTTGCTTCAGATGTGGGAAGAGTATTCTAGAAAGACAGCTCTCCCTATAAATGGGAAAGATCAAATTTCAGTAAGAACCCTTGCAGGGATTGGTGTTAATCCTTGCTATAAGAATGTATTTATTTTCAGTAGTCTGTAATGGGTGAAAGAAATGTGGCATTAAGATGTCTTATGTATAGAGATATATCAAAATCTGCCCAGTTCATTTCTGTCTAACCTGAAGAAATGGACAGGCTAATAAATCACATAAATTTCACTGATGAATGTCAGGACTCTGATACAATACAAACCCATAGAAAGCACCGTAAACAACATCAATCTTCCTAAAGGCAAGGCTGAGACAAAAATATTATTACCATATCCAAGGATGGAGACAGTATGTGTGCTTAATAACATAGAAGAGCCATCCCAACCCAGTTTTAGTGGGGAATCAAAACTCTTGTAAACACCTTTTTTTCCAGGATCCCTAAAGGAAATGCATTCATCATTTATACAAGCAACTAGTATTTGGCAAGAGAGAGTGTGCTGGCAATCTGGAGAAAAAGGAAGACAGTTTGGGATGACAGCTGACCTGAGAGGGAGCTGCACATGAGCAGTGTCTCTCAGGGCTTGGGGTGGTGAGCAGAGCTTGTTCCCAGAGCTGGATTCCAGTGCTGCTGTAGGAACACCTCAGTCGTACCCAGGGCAAAGCCCCCACCCCACAGCCAGTGGCAAACTTCACATTCTGCAGTGGAGCTCTGATTTTGTCTCATGGCCCTTAATTATCCCAATAAATAAAACATCAGTTCAGAACACCTAGCAACACCTCATTTTTGTTTAGTTATTGAAGAAGTACCAAACAAATCTGAATGGGCAGAGATACTGTTGACTCTGAATACTTCAGGACCAGAGAAACTGAAGTTAAATCAAATGACAACACAAATAACCATGAGGTCTGGAGAGAAGGACCAAATCATGGGGAATGATGCAGTGAAATCAGTACTCTAGAGGTACTCCATGCTACTGAGGCAAAAACTCACTCACTTGAGTCACCAGGCTTCTGAGAATGCCCTGAGCACCAATAAATCCAAAGGACTCTGAAATTCATCCTGAAAGATGATAACAAAACTATTAGACCAGATCACCTACTCACCTACATCACTAAGAGCACAGAGATTCACAGAGCCAAGAAGCTTAGATTCTGCCCTGAGATGTTGGCATACAATGAACAGTTGAAGAGTCTTGGACCAAGATGACTTGTTTAAAGTAGCCTGTGGAATACAAAGAAATAGAAACATTAAAATCAGGGAAGAAATTTTATGCTGCCCATGAGAAAATCATGAGGTGGGAATACCAGTTTGCCATTAAATTACTATTTCTGTAATAATTACTGAGCTTACTTATAATCATAGTGTGACCCAGACAAAAACATTTCCCTTTTTCAACTAAATGAAGACATACCCTGCTGTGGTAGACCTTGACAGGGGTATTTATTTCACCCAGCTTCCCTGATATCTTTTGCTTCTACCCTGCATGAAACCCCCACTAATGTGGAATAATGGAATGGCAAAGTGATTTCCTTGGGAAAGTATAAGGCAAGAATTTATGAGAAGTTTTGAAATAAACCAAGCCCTTCTTTAGAAGATAGAACATAGAAGAGAGCTGTATATTTGGAGGAATAAGGTCAGAAGTATTAAAAAAACCTATCCCTTATTTTAAGCTTCCAGGCATGAAGTTTTGTGTATATAGACTGTACGTAGTCTCCAGATGTTCTCAGATACTTCGTTTTGCCTTCCCATCTGTGTGGGGTCCAGTTTTGATCTCCTTTGGAGTGAATGGCAAAGCTTTTACTATATTTTAGCAGAGCAGAATTAGTGTGTAGATTTTACACCAAGCTATCTGGGACAAAACCTTTACTAGAGGTTTACCTGCAAACAGGAGACTCTGCTTTTCAAATTTATTAAATCCAGCACTGAGTTTGTGGCACAGATTTGAGACTAACGTGCTGTTTGATTTCTCTTAACATGACGAGATCTATGAAGCGTGCATGTGCGTCTGTGTGTCCCCTCTTGTACCCATTTCTATTGCATTTCACGTTTCTGTCAATATAGCCTCCAATATTTGAATCCACTGATAGAACAGATGCAGTAATTGCAAACAGCTGTAAAGTATTACTCATCTTGCTAATCAAAATGACTTTCTGCTAAATAAACCATGAAAAAAGCTTTTCCACCATCAGTGAAGTGGAGTGGAAATGATATAGACTGTAAAGAGTCCACCATGGAAGTAAAATCAACAGATCAAGTTTTCCTACAACAATGATTTTTACGTGCTAATGCACATTTCCAAAATTGTTATAGAAATTTCCCTATGTTTAGAAAAATGAATTTGTGTAACGACACAAATGTTCCTCCAGGTATTTTATATGATACCTCCAGATACAGAGGAGCCTTGAAGAACTGCTTTATGCTTTCTCAAGATTCATAATCCAAGGGGCAATAATTGCCCCATATGGTTTTGCTAGATGCGCATTACACGCTATATTATTATTTTTAAAACTCAGAGTAGTATATATCTACGTCAAACGTGACAAGATGACTGTTTCTGAGCTTATGGGAAGCATGGAAGGGGCTGGTGAATCTCCAAAAAAAAGTTTGAGGAATAAAAAAATCACTCCTAAGTAAAACTCATGACTGATAACTTTAGTCATTCATTAGTCTGTCCCCTAATGAGAAAGCTCCTTTTCTAGCTCATTGTGCTTCAGTTATCCTATTTTCTAAGTCATATTCTTTAATTCTTAAAAATGCTATTAGAAAAGATATCATCTCTGGTTATATACTCTTCCTCTATTCCCTTATGCCACTTAAGCACTTATTGCTGTGGGCCACTCCAGTATACAACACTCCAGAGGAAACAACTTAGCCCTGAGTTATTTCTCTCACTTCTTTGGGTCACACTGAATTAGGAAGTAAGCAATCTTCTCCCACAGCTTTCTGGTACCATAAATGACTTCCTGGGACCCTCGGCTCTTCTGTTATGAAATGTAACTAGAAGTTAAAAGGCATATAAATTACAGATGTGCTGATTTTGTGGAGCATGGTGAACTTCCTACTACCAAGTTTATATATCTGCAGAGAGGGGAAGAAGAGGGAAGAGTAAATGAGATACAGATCTGATTATAGCACAGGAGCAGAAAGAGTAAATCTACTTCCTCTCTGAAGCACTTTATGTTCTCCAGCACTGGATGCAGTCTGCACCAAAGGCCTCAGTAAGTTCTCTAGATCAGTTACCTTTCTGCCCCAGTTTTTGCTCTCTTTTTCCCTCCCCAGGTCTTTTTTCTTTCTCTTGATTCTTTTCTACTCTCACAGTCATCTATCCGCATTCAGTGCTGTGGCTGCAGCAGCGTGACCAAGACACCCCAGGAGAAGCACTGTAGAACTTCAAACCACAGCATTGCTACCACAGGCAAAAGAGACTGTAACAGGGGAGACAAGGTCACTGTCCAGGGTAACATAATTGTCTCTATTAAAAGGGTCACTGTAAGGCTATGATAGAGTAAAGTTATTTCTCCCATGATATTCCTCTTCTTGAGGTTGAGAGAAAGCCTCAAAAGAACTGCTTAGAAAGTCTTCACCAACTGTGTGATTCATTCATTTCTCCCTCTTGCTCTGCCCACTTCCCAGACAGTCCTTTGATTTTTGGGCAAGGAATGAAAATGGAGAAAGGGGGACCATTTTATCAGAAGCTGCATCCTTCTGATAAAGCACACAGTGTACAGAGGACATTAAGGTATGTCAGCAGCAATGAATGAGGCTCAGACACCTTCACATCTCCAACTCCCCTCAAACTCTTGGTAGCAGCATGCGTAATTTTCACTTACACATAGACATTTCCATGCTACTTAAGGCTGCACCATTTGCGGGTTTTACAGCTAGTGAGTGCATCTTCCCACAATCACTGGTAGTAGCAGTACACCTATCTTACAAACAAACAGAAGGCTACAAAGACCTTTCTGGATCAGTGAATTGCTGTCCACTGCAGTCATCATACGATCCCTCCCAAAGAACTGAAGCTGCACCTTAAATGTACTAACTGTGTTTGTCCTCACTGCCCTGACTGGAGACTGTTCCAGAGCCAACATTACTGCTCCGACAGATGCACCCTTCCCATTCCAAGCCCACATTTATTCATGCGTCATTTAGTCTAAGGCAACAAGGCTTAAAATTCTATGGCTTATTTTTGCAGGCAGCAATGCAGCAGAGCCAGGCCTAGATCTTAGCCTCTCAAGAAGCAGCAGGTTTCAGAGTTTTTTATCATCTTCCCTCATGCAGGTTTTCAAGAACACCATGCACAACTCTAAAATGTCAGCACACACTTTCTAAGTCAGTGTGTAGCAGTGTGGGGTAAAGAATTTCTTTTTTCCAATTTCTCTCCATCTACGACTCTCAAAACAGTCACTGTGGCCCTTTTATTTTCCCTGCCCATTAAATAATACGTCTTTCACTCTGCAGCCTCTAAGCAGTCTCCCATTGCTCTGAAAAAAATTTGCAAACTCCATTTCTCACACCTTACAGCTCCTTTCATGGTAATATCCCCACCATCGGCCTCATTCAGGCTCTGTTCCAAATCCAGCAATCTCCTCCCTAGTATTTTGGGGCTTCTCCTACTAGAAGTTTTCAAGATGTAACATCCACCTTAAAGTGTGAGAACTGAATGAACAAGCTCAAACCTTCATGGAGAAGTGTGAGATAGTACGTCCAAGAGAGACTGAAGACTGGGAATGGAGCTTGTTACTGAGACAGAACTGGGGAGCAGGAAAAGCAAAGGACTTTCTGGGAAAATATTTCCTTTGGGAAACAATGGAAGCTATAATGCATTTCAAAGTCTCCTCTTACTGACATTGAGAGCCCAAGACAGACTGCAAGAAATACAGGAACAGTCAGAATAAGACTGTGGTGGTCCTCATTTGGGAAGAGCTCCCTTACTGGGGAAGAAAAACCTGAGAACTTTCCTGAACTGAACAAGAAGTGAACCCTACACATTGCCAGCATGGGACCCAGGTAAAAAAAGATCACACAATATGCCCTTCACAGTCTATTAGCAATATTTGTGCTCATTACCAGCGAGATGTGTTTCACGTAAAAGAGCCACTTGGGCAGGAGGGGGCACTTGAGGTAATTAAGAATGTATTTACATTTTATAGAGCCATCGATGCCCTTATGTCCCAGGAACTGACATTAAAAGTGTGCTCAGGGTATTCTCCCTATCAATAAATATTAAAATGGTTAACCTGCACTTGGTCTGCTAGTTGCCTGCCGTGGCTGCAAGCTGTTAGCAAGCAGTAAGAAGCAGACAAAAGGATGTGTCAGATAAGAAACCAATCTTCCAATTTACTTCTCTTTTCTGGGTAAGTTTCCATTTACTATGTTATACATTGTCTTATTTTTATGAATGTAAAATAGAATCAAAAAAATGGCAAGAGCCTCAAAATTGCAACAGTAAGGAATAAAAAGAGCTCTTGATTTAAATGCACTTTTTACTAGAAAATTAGCTTGGAATGATCGTTCATTCATTCAGTTCTAGAACATTCCCCTATCCTTCTGAAATCATCCTCAAGTGCAAAACGGATCCAATATTATGTGTCCATTTATTTAAGTTCTGCCTGTGCCTATTCTTATTGTTGTCCCAGAGTGTTCCTGCTAGACACAAGCTCAGGAACAATAAACAGCAATCTAAACTCATCACAAAATCACCTTAAGAAAAGGAGAAAGTAACAGGAATTCATCAGCTGAACAGGCAGTTTTCCACTGCAACCCTTGTTATTTAGACAAGTGCAGCTAATATACATAATGTAGCCATAAATAATTAAGTAAAATAAATTACAGCCCAACAAAGTCCACATGAAACAAGACAGGCCTCTCTGAAAGCCATGCGGGACTTACTCTGTGAAGATCAGAGTTAAAAAATGAAAGAGCATGCCTTGCATGATCTGTCTGTTGCTCTAATTTTTAAAGATGATACCCAATCATTGTAGAGACTGTTGCTTAAGAGAACCGGACCATGCTAGAGCTGAACTAAGTCATAAAACAGTATGAAAATGAAAAATGAGAAAGAAATGAACATGTACATTTTGCATCATGCTCATGTGGTAACTCTTATTGTCACAACTCACAAACCCAACAGAAAGAAGAAACTCCACCTAGAGCTGTAAATTCTGGTCAGCTCAATTATTTCACATGTTGCGGCCCGACTTAAGTTATTCAGAGCAGAGAAAGGCAGATCCCTGATGCACCCTTCCGTATTGCTGGACAGGGTGAAAATAATAAATCGGTCATTGGGATACACTGTATGTTTCCTGGATAAGGAACAGCATATTTCATATTCTTCTCTCATAGCTGCCTCTTGATGGCAGTAAATGGTTTTGCCATAGCTGTCATACCTCAGCAGAGAAGTCCTGCAAGCAAAGGAGAGTCTACTTCCACTCACTTTCACATCACCTACAAACCTTTCTTCCACGGCAGCTGATGTCCCATACCCTCCTGGCTCACAAGCAGCAACAGCTCTATGACTTGTCAGTTTTTTAAAGACTACTGGGAGCCTTTTGCTGAAAACCATCAGGCCACATTGACCTAGCCCTACTGGCAAGTCAATAGTTTGGAAATGATTCTGTTTTCCCCAGATAATTGCACTGGATCCCAGGAGTGGAGATGTGGCATTTCCAGTGCATCAGAGTGCCTTTCAGGAGAATCACATCAGGTTTTGATGTTGCTGACTGTCTGCTTCTCCCTCAAGCACTTGACATTCTTAAAAAAAAAAAAAAAAAAAAAAAAAAAAAGCAAAAAGCCTTTCGATGCTCAGGTTTGTAATCCATCTCCCACTTCTACTAAAAAGAGAAGTCAGCAATATCTCTATCTCTCTATCCAGAATAGGCTTTGTGACCAATGGAGTGGAGGAGCAAATGACACAGGCTTCATCTTTTCCACAGAAAGATCTGACTCCCACATCCTGCAGATTTGGGTTTTTTTACCTTGGATTAGTCTGTTGTAAAGAGCCTGTGGCTTGATCTTCAGAAGTGCAGCTCTTGCTGAAATCAGGGCCTCTGAAAATCTGAGCCTTGATATCTCAGTGCTTTGAAAAGAACCCGCATGCAGAGAGGAAAAGAATAATGATTAATGAACTGCCTTCTAAACGTAGCAACTATCAACCAAAAGTGGAGTCATGGTGCCTGCTTGAACTGTCGGCCAGCTCCTGCCCAACTTATTTCCTGCCTGGTTGGAGGGAAGAATGCGATTTGCACAATGAACATGGTGCTTTCTGAAGATTCTTCAGTCCAAGTAAACAATCTTGCACCAGTAACAATTGTTCGTCTGATGATAGCTCAGGACTGCATTGGACCCAGTAGGTGCAGCCCACAGTGAAAGGCAATATGGAGCCAACTCACCCCCTAGCAAGAGGATGGGAAAACATTCCTGAACACAGTTCAGCATTACCCATTTTGGAGGGATACAGAGAGAATGTTTTTCATGTATCTGCCAGCTCTGCTGGTCAGCAAGGTTGCATGGATGCAGCAGGAACCTGCCTTCTGAAGTTCCTGAAGTGCTGCTCACTCTGTGGCCACAGGTAGTAGGAAAGCCTTCCCATATTGCACACATATACCATACGCATGGAGACTCCTGCACTTGGGGTTACATGAGGAGTCTCCCCAAAGTTTAACTGAAGGGCCCCTGTAGGACTCCTAACCCACTGCTAGCAGCAAGCATGGCTGAATCAATACCCTGCCCAATGTTTTACATGTCATGCCAGTGGATATTGCAAATTATTGACAAAATAACAGTTATTCTAAAGGATGGAGACTATGTATTTGTCACAGAGTAGTGATGAACTGGGGCTGAATAAAATGAAATCAGACTGGGAGAGGACTAGTGGGTGAGGCAGCCATTTTTAGCATGGGTATCCTGATACGGGAATATCTCTTGCTAGAGTTTCTGAAACTTGTCGTTATTCTATCTAATAATTCATATAATGACATGGGTGAAGAGTCCTACAGAACTTATTTTTGCTAGGTACAGTAAAACTGCCAGGCTATCTGCCAGAATTTATTTCTGATTTGTTTTGAGGTTCAGGAAAACCTACCAACCAAAGATTCAAGCCATAGCTCTGTCAAAAGACATTTACATTACCCCTAAGCATTTCAATTATATGCACCAGACAGGACTGTAAATTGTAAGATATACATAGATAAATCAGATAATATGTGGCAAATAAGGTGTATAGCAGCAACATTAGCTTGCATATCAGAATCTTAAAAAGCAGACACAATTAAGAGACAAGGCAAAGAAATAAATATGCCGTGAACCTTTCAAAAGGCCAACTGCATTGTGTTTATTTTAATATTGTTTAACAGTAACACTTAATAAAGAGAACATCATGATTGTGTGAACTAAATTTTCAGTCATAATGAATGCTACAAACTTAACCTCCCAAGTTTAAATAGGCTACAATGCCTTGGGAGAGATGCAAGAGAAATTATTTGATAAAGGTGACGGTTTTTCACACCTGAAAATAATGTTTTTCTTCCAGGCTCTCTTGATCAACAGTCTGTAGCCACACATTACAGATATAATCTCAAGACCTTATGGTGTATACTTGTCACTACTTGCATAACTTACTAGGGATAGAGGATCACAGAGATTTTGAACATAATTTCCCACACTACAGGAGATTAAATAGACTACATTTGAAGAAGGCAAGAAGCAGCTACAGCCCCTGGATAACAGAAAGTAAACTTCAACCAGTTTCTGCATCATTTATTCAAGAAGTATACAGTCTTGTCTCCTACAAAATTTAGGCATAAGTATCCTGTGCAGCAAGGATGCGTATTTGATTTAAACAATTAATTGCACAGGACTGGATTTCTGTTACGGCTTTCCTGGCGCAAACTAAAATCATTACATAAATCAGCTGGAGAGTGGCAATTTTACCTATATAAAGATTGATTGAACATTCACAGCTAGAGTTTGTCCTGTTCCCCATACTCATCAATATAGAAGCAGCTGTGATCTGAAAGCTTTTCTGGGGTAAAAGGCAACACTAAAGAGCATACTGGAAGAAAACAATCACCCTATCAGAGCTATTCCCTAGATTATTCTTCAGTGCTACAGTTTCTTCTTCATCCATCATGCTTTCTCTGATTGCTATTAATTTCGTTATTTAATGAATATTGTAATGAATACAACACAAAGATGCACTGTAGATATTTTTTTAAAAAAATAGTATGTTTACCACTATATATCCTGAGAGGGAATATTAGGAGCTCTGTTAAATGATGCTCTCTTGTTACCATGATAAATGTGTATTCAGTGATAGATTTAATGCGAAACCCAGTGTACATAACTCACCAACAAACCTAAATCATGCATCATCTATTTGAAAACTGTCAACCTTTTCTAACAGATAGGAAGTATTTTCCCAGTGAATCTGTTGCTTTTTATACTCTGCTTGTCAGAGGTACTAGTGACATGGCAGCATTTCCTTTAACAAAAGAAAAATATAGAGAGTCATATCCAAATCTTACCCAAAGAGGGAATATTTTTGTTGGCTTCAGTGGTCATTAACAAAGGCACTCGGACTGTAGGAAGGCCAAAGTATTTGTCACCTTTTAATGATTTAACTGTTTTCTTTGCTTATTGTATACATTTATTCTTATGTTAAAGCCCTGAATCCTATGCTGGTAAGCATAGGTCACTGTCACTGGTCCAATGGGACTAGATTTATCCAGACCAAGAAATTTTCTGTTAAATTAACTAGAACAGTTCCTTCTGAGATGGTTCTAGTATTTTCTTTTGTTTTCGGGGGGGGGGGGGGTTTAAGTTAATACTAAAAAACCTGTATTTCAAAATAAAAAAAAACCAACAAAACAAACCAAAACAAAAAGCTTTCCAACACTGGAATTTTTAGTTTTGAGAATATTGGAACAATTCTTGATTATTACCCTTACCCAAGCTGAAAACTCATCCACATCCTTCCTTTCCCATAGAATATTTCAGTTTGGCTGCCATTTTCCAAGGAAACTGTATGGGCAAAAAAACTGTCTGCCCTGATTCAGCACAGACCTCAGCATGCCATCAGACCCTTTTCCAAAGGGGTTGGCTTCCTTAAAGTAACAGAAACCCAGGGGCTAGGGATTGTTCTGCCTATTCCCCTGATAGAGCATAGGTGATATATTTGCCTTAAGATCTGGATCTCTCTCATAAGGTCATTTAAGTGCCCTGACAGCTTGTTCGCTGGAGGTACATAAAGAAAGAACTGCCTGAAGCTGACCTAGAGTATAGGTTGACACACACATGGCTTGCTTTTCTTGCCGAACACCTGTTCATGAGCACCACACAGCTCCCACAGCCATACTGCAACTTGAAACACAAGGAATTCTTGGGATAACAAATTATGGAGTAGTATTGTGCTACCTACCACACCAGTCCTACACCCTACTCTTTGCCTCCTTCCACACTGTAGGAGACAATCTATGCTGCTTTGCTTCCAAGAACTAGTGGTACGGTACCCACTGCCTCTCTGGTATAGTAGTGGGGTGGAAGAAGGGCTGAAAATGGATCTCTACAAGTTGGGGATCCCCCTCCTTCTGTCCACTGAATTGCTGGAGTAGTGCTGCTCTGTGCATGGAGGGTCTGGGGATGTTTGGAGAGGTGCGCGTAAGGGACAGTGTTGGTCTGGGTAGTGCCTCTGTTCCCAGACAGCAGATGAGAGGCAGATGTGTTCCTTCCCCAAACGACTAGCATTAGGAAGAAGCTCCTTGGCATGCACAAAGGGAGAGACCTGACTCTTGAGAGTCTCCTAGTGAATTTATAATGAGAAAATAATGACAGAAATTACAGTGCTGCACTTTTAAACTCAGTCTTCAGTACTTCCTCTCCCAGTGCCTATATGTGTCAGACCCAGACGCAGTCCTGCCTAATAAATGTGTTAATAGTCCCTGTCCAAGATACTCAATCCTAGAGATGCTCCCGATTTAGTCAAAGACTTAGGTTACCAGGACATTTCATTTCCTGCTATAAATGATACAGTTAGTTCTTTCGGTCATTTTTAGTTCTTCAAGTGAAAGAAACAATGAGCCTAAGAGGAAATTCTATGCCTAGTCCTGAGGGCTTGACTCTAGCAGAGCTCACGCTGTCCTCAATGACTGGAGGGTTGCTGTGCATGTAAGACCTTCAGAATCTGGATCAGTACACTTAAGAACGTGCAAAACTGGTACAACGTGCCAGCTGATCAAAAAAGATGGATCAGAGCTATTTTCATCATTAAGGACCAGGAGCTGCCCTATTTTAATGCTTGTTATACCAGCTATTTTTACATCTCAGCATCTGGAAAAGACATGTCTGAAAGAGATGATTTTCAAGCAGTGTGAAATACCTCCTTAAAATTCCTTAAGTTGGTGATGCACACCCTCCAGGCACCTTTGAAAATGTTGGGGAGAAATTTGCCTCTATTGAAGTCAGTGAGAGTTTTACTACCGAGTTCAATAGTGCTGCATCTTGCAGCTTTCTACTGACTTCAGTCATTCTGAGTTCTCTGGTTGGCTGGTTTATTTAAAAGGTGTTGGAGGAAAAAGACTGTCTGAAAACAATTTTTCCACCAACAAGACGATTATTGAGTTATTTTCCATTTAGACCATGCAGAAGTGTCACAACTCAGTAAAAGGTGCAGGTTCATACATTATTCCTAACATTCTTCATATTTATAATATATACAGGTTTTGTAATTTGACCTTTATTATTCTAGTTATTCTATCTTATTAAGGGAAAAGGATTAATATAATAAAAGATCCTTTGTATAGGAAGGTGTCTGTAATATTCTACCTTAACAGTCCAAATCACCACACCTTATAAGGGTAGCACTACTGTGTCTAGGTTATATCTACTGCTGAACAAAGAACTGTTTACGTGGTTTATAATTTCTTCTGGCTTCATTGAACTTTTCTACAAGACTCATTTTAATACATTAAGAAATGGTAGTTCTGTATACATTTATCATTAATGTACCAAACACACTAACTGTAAAATGATTAAACTAAACAGTATTTTGTAGGATGACAGTCAGTCAAGCCCCGAAATGCTGACAAATAAGAGATCTAGCGACAGACAATGAAACCATAAGTCTTTTTGACTCTGTCACACAAAATAATTGGTAAGTGTTATGCTTTCATGGTTGTAGAGGAAATAATATGAGGGGGAAAAACCCAACAGGTACAGGGTCAGTAATAGCAACCTCATAGAAATACTGTAACACTGCTGACATTAATAATTAAATGTACAAGAAATCTCGATAAATATTATTTGCTAAAGAAATCTATGTCAATGGCTTTTTTGTGTGTATGCAGACAAAGTGATTTATATCAGAGAAATGGGGAATCTGTTTTAGTCAATCTTGCTTTTTTCTCCTCAGAGCTGTAGAATTATAAAGTGCAAATCTGCTTAAGTTGGGCTTTTTTACATTTATAAAGGGCCACACTTGATTTAGCAATACTATTTTTATGTGTAATGACATAGACACATTTATTATACATTCTGCTAATCTTCAGACTTGCATTTTGACAGGATTAGGAATTTATACAATATGTAGACTTTAGGCTGCACAGTAAGACTGAAGCACTTCAATACATTTGGTTTTTTGCAAGCTAAGACTGAGTATTTGAAACAATCATTTTGTGTTTCCTGCTTTCTGAACAATGAACCACAGTAATCCTTCTGATGGTAATCATACTATTTTCTGTTTAAGATTACATTTTGTTTGTACATTTATAGTGTCACTTAAAACAAAATCCAGCAGGTTTTCTTTTTAGGTATCTTTCAAGAGGAACAGAAGTGAATATTTTAAGAAAATGACATAGAAACTGAGTTTTCTAAAAGGTACATACTTCCCAGTATGTATTTTATAAATATTTAAATGAAAGATGATCAGAAATGTATAAATAATTGTTAACACTTTAGGAACTGTTACTGTGTTCTACAGCTTAGTAATAGATTTCCATACTGAAGGGATTAAAGGACTTACATTTGGTGCATGCAGAAACTGTTCTGTTTTTTCTTTTTCCTATACAGCAGGTTGCATCACTGTTTTTGACACACAGACTGGTTAAATATGATATTCCCATCTACAGAAGGTATATAATGGAAATTGACAAAATTATTCCATTAAAATACTAATGCAGAAATTCACAACATTGGAAATGTACAACAGCTTATTTTCAGTCTTAATAATGAGAAACTTGTTATTCATTTGCATGAGAATGGCAATTTAGCGTGGCAATAGAGAGCTCCAACTGCATCCCTGCAGTTTATTGCCTTAGGTTTGCAAACTGCTTTAACAGCCATCAGCCAAGAAATGTACATGTCATCTGCAAATCACAAATCACAGATCTTGACTCGAGTGATTGCACAGGGAGAAGTGCTGAAGGGTTCATAGTGGCCAGAACAAGACTTAAAAGTGATGTGAAATAGGGAGCAAAAAGGGCTGCAATTGCCTTGGAGCCTAAAATAGACTGAGCTTCAATGCCATGGAAAAAATCACCAGCTTCTCCATCATTTCTTTAAAGGTCAGAATTTTTGTAGGTGGATTGGGAGTGCAGTGGATTGCAGATGCGTTTAACAGCAGGGTATTTTCCGCTGCCATGACCAGTTAAGGAAGATTTTCAAAAACACATCTGCTGGTAAACAGTTTGGCCCTACTCTGGGTCATCTGCCTTATCTGTGCTCATTGCTGCATGAATTCTTACCTGGATAAAGTCCCAAACCTCACATCAGTCAAAGTTAGGCTTTCAGTACAGTCCATTACATTTTTTAGAGAGGTACCTCCGTGGCTTTCAGTTGGTTTTATGATGTGGGTCTGCTTCTTCACAAATGTATGAAGCACACTGGCAGTAGAGAGACAAAGCTTGCTCCTTCCCACTTCCTGTTCACGTTTCACTCGTCAGAAGGCAGACCACAACATGAAAGAATAAATGAAGGGAAAACAGATGACTTAAAGAATAACAAGGACTCAGGGAGAGGATTTCTCTGTGCTGTGAAAGGAGGCTGGTTTCCGATACCATTTTGCATCATTTCAGACCACTAATATTATGCAGAAATTGATTTAACAGGAATGCAAACACAAATTGCCTACAAAGCGATCTAGAAGGCAGTAAAACCATTTTACTTTTCAGTCTCTCTCACTCTGCAGGTGACTAGATGCCCCTGCTTTAAGATTTCTCTTCCTCCACTCTGTTATAATAGAATCTGAAGTTCTGTCTGGAACTTGAGAGTTTAAAAACCAATCCTTGTTATTAAATGGGTGAACCAAAATGCAATTAAATAGACAAAGACCTTTGCAGATTGGGTTTTATGCTGGGGAGTGTCTACACTTTACAAATATTTGTATGGTACTTAAATATCTCTAAGTAATTTAACTTTTCTAAATGTTTATTAATCCATGGTGAGCACACTGGATCCTCTTCTGGGATCAAGATATGAATTTATAAGAAGTGTTAAGTATTTAGATAGTTTCAAACAGATTTCAGAGCACTTGTAACATCTGGGGAATGATTTCTACTTGGCTATTCTACTGATAACTTAAGAGAGAAATGTAGGCAGTTTAACCAGTTGAGATTCTTTGTACTAGTGGCAGCTGAGCCTGCTTGGCTAATGGCTGTTACGAAGAGGGTGTTATCTCCTTTGGAGTTAGTTCCCTCCCACCTCGACCTCTGCCACCTAAATTACACCATACACATATAAACTTCTTAATTTCTGTAAGAGAAATAGAGAAAATCTCCACCAAAAGCACGTGCCGTAGGAAGAACTGAAAATTCTTCCTGACATACTCTCCTGTGAGCTGAGACATGGGAGAGCCTCAGAAAGCAAAATTAACTTAGGCAGTGAAAAGATAACAGCGGTCTTCATTAAATGCTCTGCTTCGGTTTTGAAAAGACATGTGGCTGGGGCAGCCTACATCTATGCAATCACTACATCTAACTCACGCAGCTTGCAGTTGTGTCTTCCAAAATAGCTCTCACAGTGCATCCGAAAAGATGTCTGCACATTTATTATTTGAAGGTTATGCTGTTCACACCTTGGACTTGAATTTGCAGTTTAAAAAGAACAATGCCATATTTTTGTTCAGTTTTTATCTCACCTTGTGTTCACCTCCAGTGGCAACTGCTTTTTCTACTACAGCCCATCACCAAGTGGCTTATAACATCAGTCAAAGCCAACAGGTACCTCAGAGGACCGAGCATTAGTTTTTAACATAACTGGCAAGCACTGGAGAAAAAAAACAGAGGAAAGGGTGAACGGGAAGAAACCAGAGTCCACAGGCACTGGTACTTCAGCACTTCATAGGAAACTTTACCCCAACAGCCTGAAGCCATCATTTCTCTGATACAGTCCAGTTTTGCAGCTCAACCACAGTTTCAGACCTTGCCAGTTTTAAGTGTCCTGCATTTTTTAACAGATGCTGCTGCCACACTGAGGAAGAGCTGTGATTGTACATTATTATATTCCCTCCTTTTGTTTTCACTTACTGAACCTAGAGAGATTTTCTTCCCCTTTTTTCAACTCATCTGACTTTTAAGTCGTCTTAACAGAAAAATATAAATTTGTGTTGCTTCTGGTTTTGCAGTAAAGCTATTTGTGATGATCATAAGCCCATGAGCCAAGGATGACTTTCCCACGTAGCTCTTACTAAGGCAAATCTCCTTTGCTTTATCTGACCATACTCACCAGCTCTTCTCCACTGACCTATCACAAGTCCTGAGGGGAGCACACAGGATGTTCAGTGGAGAGGGAAAAGATCTGATGTTCTCCTTGTAGAGGCAGTTTTCCTCACATCCTTTGGTTGTGCTGTGGGTCTCTTCACAGCACAGAAAGTTCTCTGCACCTGTACAGCGAAACAGGAACAGAGAAAAGAGCTGGAAGAGCTGATAAAAAAATGTCACAGACGTGGGGTAAGAAATCGAGGTAGGGATGGTTGCATCCCAACAATCAAATGGGGCTGATGACCCCTCACTGACATACGAAAGTAGGAATACTATGGTTCCAACTAACAGCCAGTGGCTGACCATAGCCTGGTCACTGTGAAGACTTCCTAAATCTTTTAGAGTATTTGCATGTGTATTTTCCAACTCAGTCAAATGGGTTTCTGAGGAGAGAATAATACAGTGTGAATGAAATCAGTCCCACTGCAATTCAGATCTGATGGCACTTCTGAACCTTTGCTTTGCTTCTCCCTCTCTTTCTCAATCTCCTCCTGGCGCAGCCATCCAACTCCCCCTCAGCATGCTCATTTATTAACAAGGGAAGGCAGTTCATGTCATGATTTCTTGTTCCTGATTTAAACTAGATGGTTCCAAAGGGATAACAGTATCAATAACGGTATCAGTTGGTGACCCCCCTGTGCTTGAAGAAGGATAGATGTGAGAGGGCAACCTATAAGAAGGTCTGCAATTACTGGGAAAAACAGATGGATGGAATATCTAAGTTTGCTGCTCTTTTCTTCTTTCCCTTCCAACAATTATCTAAGGCAGCTACTGAGACCCAACTGCTAAGGATCCATGCAAATATCTGCTGTGCTTGTCTGATCAATGATTCAATAGGCAAAGAGGGGCCTTTTTTCCATGCTCATCTTTGATTTCTGCACAGAACTATGCTAAGCTTGTGTTTCTCAGATGAAAGCAAGTGATACAGTTTATGCTAAAATGACAAAACAATTTGAAAGCGAATGTGTATAACGGAGAGAAGAACTTAAGCACATGGTTGACATTATTACGTTTATTTCTCAGTGAGACCTGTCTTTTCATGACACTAATCAAAAAACTGGGTCACCTCACAATGGTAATTTCTTAGGAATCTTGAAATTCGTGAGTCAATTTGATCCCTTTTTAGCTGAACATTCACTAAGCACAGCGAGGCTGGTGGAGCTCAGCTAGCTCATCAGACTTGTCATCGACTATATGTGAAGAGTTTATATCCTTAATGGGATCAAAGGTTTTATCAGTGATCCTTCGTAAATGTAAACAGATGAAATATTTTTCTATCAGCATTGATTCCACACCTGACATTTCTTCTGTTGATCAGTTAATGGTTATTGTCCGTTATAAAATCAGAGACAAGGAAGGTTTATTACTTTCTTAACAACCAAGAACCATGCCAAAGAACATCCCCCACCCCCCCTTGTTTGAATCCAGCTTGCAACAACTGAATATTAATAACATCATTTGCCATTGCCAAGGACAGATTTAAAATAATGCTAGTCTGGACATTATGAGGAACTTTTCAAAATATTGCATGATGTTTTAAAATGCAGATCTCCCATTAAAGTCAAATAGAAGTCAGTCAGCTAAAATCCTAGTCATTCTTCAGAAATTTAGAACTAGAAAGGTCTCCAGACAAGGATTTGTGAAATTAAAGCATAGGCAGAGAGTGCCATGCACTTAGCCTTTATTGTCAACACAAAATTATGCTCTTCTTTAGAGTCCTTTAATGTTAACTCTGAATATTCCCCCGCAGATCTATGCAATTGAGAATATTCCTGGGAACATGACACATTTCTGAAACATGCTACAGATATCAATGAATTAATGCTCATCATATTCTTCAGCTGTGGAATATTACCCTTGTTTGGCATAAGGAGGAACTAAGTGTGAAAGTGACTTGCCTGCAGTATTACAAAATTATAGGGATGCAGAAAACCAATCCCATTTCAGTGAATTATTTTCTGGGGGGAAAAAACCTACAAAAAGAACTAGTTCTAGAAATAAATCATACTATTATAGGATGTAGTTCAATTGTATTAAAAAGGCAAAAATGTTTCAAACCTTATAAAAACAAAGGAGAGAAATATTTCATTCAACCTTGAGTGAAGGGTTTTTTAGAAAATTTTGATTCACCACAGATAAAAAAATAAATCACTCTGAACTGCATAAATTACCTGCTGCAAGAGTGACCAAACCTGGAAATATGGCAAACAGTATCAATTTAAAAAGAAGAAAGGACATTTTAACCTAGATATGATCAGACCAGTTTCTGGGGGCAGAGCATGAGTAACTCAGGTTCACGCAAGTCAGTCAGAGCCACAAAGGTAGAAGTGAGCCTCTGGGCTTAATATGCAAGAGTTGATCCCTTGTCCCTTAATCAGCATCAGCACTGACAGCTGGATTACCAGGAGTATGTCTACCCAGCACAATACAGGTTGTACAGAGATACTGAGAGAGCACTGACCCAGGACTGGGATAGTGCCAGGTAAGTCTCGCAGCTGATCAGGGCCAGCCGTATTGGGCTGGGCAAAGCAAGAGCCATTCAGAGACACTCACCTGCAGCAAGAGTCATTCAGAGCCAGCTGGTGGTTCTCTGCACAGAAGGACATTTTGCTGAGCAGACCTTTCCTGCAGAAATTACCAGTAATCCTTTGTGTTGTATTCTACAATTTCTGAGTCCTGTGAAAGAACATCGCATACTTAGCGTATCTCAGATCTGCATTTTGCTCTGCTCTGTTTATTTTCCTAAAGCAATTCCCATCAAAATCTTCATCCATGCTAGTCTGAAAGTACCCAAACCTGCGTGACCTTAGATGCTAAAGAAACAGCCCCTGGAAACTGATATTGTGGTAGGAACGAGTCAGCGAGTCAATAGAATGAGAAATAAAGCTGTATTGTCATCACTGAGCTGATGTACAGAAGTGAAAAATAAAACATAAATCAAAACGAGACTGAGGTCAACATATTATTAGAGATCAGATTATCATCAATGTTAAATTTGAATTCAGAGGAAGTTAACACTCGTCTCACAGAGCCAATGTAAAGAAAGTAGCTCTCCCCCAAATCTCTAGTTGAGATCCTCTACTGATGGCCTGACTGTACAAACACTTACTGCATGTACTGATGACTAATGCAGATAATATCTCTGACACAGAGTGCTTCCCCATTTGATGACTAAACATGGACTATTGCAGGAACAGGTCTCAGGCACTGCAAACCCCTCAGAGCAGACTCTGCCTTCTTCCTCAGGCACATTGCATCCTGATGGTTTTATGCGTTAAGTAGAATAAACAAGAAGAAAGGCTTCACAGTTTGTCTTACCAGCTTGTTAATTGAACATATATATCAACATTTCTTCACTAACAAGTATCCTTCTAATTCAATGCTTTAGAACTAAAAGCCATAGCCCAGAAAGCCTAAATGACCAATGTTTTTCTCACTTCTGCCTTGCAGGAACGCCAGCAATAAGACTGCCTTGCAATGCTCAGACTGCACAACTCTAGCACATGACCTGTTCCAGGGAAACTACTGCATCCTTGGTTACAAGATGGGAAATTTCAATTTCTACTTCGGGCACATTTTCAAAACAGCAAAACTTAATCCAGAGTTTCACTGTGGACTCCTTTTACTGAGAAGTTACTGGATATAAAAACCTGTCCTGTTTTCTTCCCCTCCTGCTAAACAGCCTAACTTCTGAGGTAGTCGCACTCCTTTGCTTGCTTTCCTTCTGACTGCATGTCTTTTCTATTCTTGCAACCCAGCAGACTGACCTTCAAGGGGGCGGCCACTGCCATCTCCCTTGACTACTACACGAGAAGCGAGCACCACCTTTACTCCATCCTGGAGCCATCTTCTGAGAAGGCATGCTTATCTAGTCACCTGCACTGGGAGGACTCCAGGTTCTGTATATACTGTGTATGGAAGAGACTAATGGGAGCACAGGTCATTAAAATGCTCCAGCCCATTTCTCTATGAGGTTCATCTCCCTGCCATCTTTCAATGGTGTGTTTCTGTTACAGTTAATCTGATTGTAAAAGTCTTAAGGGATAAGAAATTATTTCATTATGCTCAAAAGTGACTATGGCTTTGATGAAGTCACTGGTCATATGCACTGCCTAGTTCTGGTGACTGCTTTTCAAGAAGGATATCAAAAAGCTGGACATTTTACTCCTTCCTTAAAGGAGGAAAATATAGTTTCCATTGACACACTTCTGGATCATACTGCGTTTATGCACAGTTATTAAAAATGCATCAGGTTCTAGTAACGATCTAGAAAAAAATATATAGTTAAAACCAGCTCTCTGATAGAGTAAGTTATAACAAAATCTAATATCCAGAAAAAGCTAGATGAATTCTGGTTTGAAAAAAGATGTATATTTTAAACAGTGAAGGACATTAGTTTACCATGTTGTTAGTTGAGATGACTTTGTCCTGAGCCATTTTTTTGTCAAAACTGGATCTTTTTTTTCCAACTCTGTGCTAACAGAGGGGTAGCTCAGCAAGATAATTCATTAGAACAATGCATCCAACCCACAACTCATTTTGGTGGCCGCCGTTCTCCAGGGATGGACTTACTTATGCACTTGTGCTATGCACAGATAAACCAGGTCTTCTGAGAAACTCTGTGTCCAATGTGCATTCAGACTACAACTGATCTTTGCACAGATGGACTGTAATGGCTATTTTGCTGGGAAAGGGCCAGACCACATTGTCACCCTTTGTGACTACACTGATTGGTCATTACAGCTCTGTCTCAAGATCAGTCTCTCAGGTACAGTGAGTCAAGGCATCGCTGGGCATCGAAAAATTTTGTAGACACTTTTGAGCATAAAGTCTTAGCACTAGAGCATGAGATGAGGGTTACACTATCTATTCACCTCACGGAGGTGTTTGAAAATAAATCACTGTTTGCGATCACTCAGACACTAAGTTATTCAAGGATTAGTTTTCCTGATTTAAGTTGTTTAATGAGACATGATAAATTACAGAATCCGAGACAGCCAGCCAAAATCCCACCTTGAGTAATAAAAGGATTGAAGTTTCATCTGCAGAAGATTATGTTTGACCTTACAACAAATGTGTTTTTACACATCCTTTTTCCAGTCCTGCCTTTTCCATGACATTATTCTTCCCTTTTAACTCTCTCCCAAGCTAGGACCAGGCTGTCCTATGTGAGTCAGGAGCCACGTAGGACACTCATGTTTATGCAACTATGAAATTCCAGTCAAAACACAGGAGTAACCATTAATATGAATACCAAAATCACACAGCGCTAGCAGCCATGTATTTACCATGCTCCACATCAGAAGAGCTAATGGTTATAGCACCACTGCTCTGAGTGACAGCAAGCATAACACATTTTTCATCTCATATACCACAGTTACCTCCCAAAGAGCTGTAGATGTGTTTGTGGGGATGCAGTGATACACAAGGCATGCTGGGGAATGGGGATACACTGGACGGTCTACTCAGCTGCACATGAGGCCAAATTCCCAAAGTTTTATATTGGCTAAAATGCTGGTGGCTTGAAGGAGAATACGAACAGCACTAAGAACTCAAACACCTCGTGCTCCAGGACGCCCCCACCATGGAACCTCAGCAGAGTGACTGAACTCTGACTCCAGGACTCAAGTTCAGAACTGCAGGTTTTTGTATACAGACATCCAGGAACATGCTAGGCCTGAAACCCAGCAAGGCAACAATAAGCAAGCCCAGTCCCAACTGAATGAGACAGTGAAATCCTAGTAACGTGCAGGAACAGGTGCTTTGTCCATTATTAAATCAAGGAGACATGTAGTTTTTCTAATGATTGATAGTGCTTAGGAAGTAGGCATTGAAAGTGAGGGTCATGTCTTGCAATGGCCAACATGTCTGTGCATATGCAGCTAATGGCAAAGGAACATTGCAGATCACTGCTTGACTATGGGACTGAAAGTCTATGAACCCTTGTAATGCTCTAGGGAGTTCACAGACAAGCTCTTCTTCAATACACGTCCCTGTGCTGGCTGCAGAATCGCTAGTTCTGAAGCATCAGTTCCCCCAAGTGGTAAAGCTGCATTGGGGAGTTGGGAGATAAGCCATGTAAGGCTGCATGCAAGTAGTTAGCTCACAGACACACCAGAGCTGACTCCAACACAGAGGAGAAATGAGAGAAAGACTGATAAAGGCTAGAGAAGAAGTGCAGAAACTTTGTAATATCTAATAATGAGACTTGCAACCCTTGGCACTGTGAAGGAAGTGGGAGAGAAGGTGTCTACAAGGCTAAGACTGCTGCAAATGAAAGAAGGTGCACCTATTAGCAAGGTGATACCAAAACACCTGAGTTTTCTAATGTAAGCCTTGTGTACTAGGAACTTTCTATGTTAAATTCATTTAATTGTAACATCCATGTCCAAAAAAATATGCAATCTTAGGGGAAAAGTTAGGGAAAAAACTTCTGCTATTGCAAGTTTTTCCTCTCTCAGCTTTGTTTCTTCATTTTTTTAATTTGGCAATATACAGTGAGATCAGGAGATACATGTGCTTATCAGCAAAAGGTTGTGTCAAAGGCAAAAAAATTGATGAATTGCCTAGTTATGTACATTTGAAACCTGCTAGATGAGGGAAGAAGTAAGATTAACAGTGTCCTGATGAAAAGAAAGATAAGAGAGCACCAGAGAAAGATAGAGAGCACACATAACATTCAGAAAAGGGTGACAGTAATTTCATTAGAGCACTGGAAAAAATATACTGAAAAATCAGTAGACTGTTCAACCTACTCTATCAGTTTCTCGTCAGCATTGACCTCAATAAATTCTTGCAACTCCACATGACTGTTTCTTTTCTGAAGTACAGTCATCATCTCCTGACCCCTTCTTTAATGTAGTTACTTTTGAAGTAGATAAAAAAAGTACAAAAATGTGCTTTCAAAAAGGCAAGATAAACACATTGCCAAATTGAGCACTGGAGACTTGATTGCTTCCTAGCTTAGTGCAAGGAAAGAATGTGATTTACCAGGAAGTCAATAACTTCAGAGAACTCCCAGAGAAAACTTAAAAAAAAAAAAAGCAGCGTATGCAAATAAATACCTTTATATTGGCATAGCATTCCAGTTCAGGTAAACATCTGACTGCAAGCAAAACAGTCTTATCTGTAGCTCACTGCTTTGAAAATCAAACTGCAAATCACTCAAGAACATTTGCTTTCCACCTTTCTCTCATAAGATTTCCAATTCTTTGATTGAGCTGGGCAAGAAAAATTGCCAGAGAGGGCTCCTACACACACTTTTTTTCTACTTTCTCTTCCCTATCTCAGCTGAAATCACAAGGTGTGGATACTGTAAAAAAATACAAGTAGAAATCATTAACTTTAACTTAAAAACTAAACCCCAGTTTCTCCAACCAGCAATTGGATTAGAATTTGATTTATGTTTTGACCATAAGCCCAATGTTATGCAACTTTATCCGTCCATATTCACCCAAAGTTCTAGAAAACATTCCATGATTAAATAGGCTACTTTGGCGAGACCAAACAAATTGAATGAATAACTGCAATATACACACACAACTTGGTACTGCCTAAGCAGCTGACAGGTAGCTGCGACTTGCTTTTTTGTCACTAGTTTGGGAGCTAGTTTTGTCCTCATAACAATGCTGACTTTTCTGTGAATTCATTTGTTTCTCACATCATCAGTATTTCGCTTAGAGAGAGACAGAGAATCTCAAAAGTGCGGAGACAGAGAATCTCAAAAGTGCTACAGAAACATAGAACTAAGGCATTTTGGTTATTTTACTACATAGTCCAATGGAAAACATCTCTGCGATTAGCAGACAGACATATGACACTTACAGATGTGTCACCCGCAGACTTTTCTGTGCAGCTCACTTCCAATAACTCAGTCATGGCTATACTACGCAAGATAAAACTCACACTTCCAGACAGGGCATGCCAGCTCTGTAGGTTTTGGCCACCACTGGTGCAACACACAGCATAGATGGGCCCAGACGAAGCATTTACTGGCACTTCAGATTCATAGAGATGTTTCGAAGGCAGCTGTCAGATTTTGCATGTGTGTGAGATGTCAGGAAAAAGTGGGTTGGTGTCAGTCAAATTAGCTTGTCCATCAGTCTTTTAGGAAATACACTGAAAAGCCTAAAACAGGATGTTGAAAGAGATGGTGTTATTTCTTCTGTGAAATGAGGGGATGTTTTATGTAGCAAATCTGACAATGAATTTCCAACATGAAAGAATCCGCTTACTACATCTTAGCTACCTTACTTGATCCAAGGTTTTAGAATAACCTGAGAGTGTCAATCAGGAAGAAAACAATATAAAAAGACCTGATAAAAACTCAGAAGTTCTATCAGGCAAAGTCAAATGAAAGCAACCAGAAGGATCAACACATCAAGTTAGCGTTTTTTTTTTTTTTCTTCCATCACCTGCTGCAGCTCTTCCTCTAAACTCGTGGCTCTAATTTGACAAGTAAAAAAAAAAAAAACAAAACCAAACAAAAAAATCACTGTTGAATCTCAGCTCATTTGCAGAAACCCACCAGTCCAGCTGTGTCCACTGCTTATTCACACATAGAAACCAATGAAGTAAAATAGCATCAAAAGGGTAACTTCCTTCTCTTGGACACAGTAGGAAGGAGGTAGGGATGGGTATTTACTCCTTTCAGCAGAAAGCACCTCACTTGTTGTCCTAACTCCTACTTTTTTCCACTAAGCATGCTCCTAAAAAGCCATCCAGCCAAGATATCTACATTTAAAAGGTGTATCATTCCTCTGCAGTAAGCTCATCCTTGAAATAAATATGATCTGCCCTCAGTTTCATTGGTAGTAACATTTAAACCTCTTCCTCCTAGTGTCAGCTGGCATCATACTTGCAGTGCAGGTACAAATGATGCTTACAGCCAATGAGAGACCGTAAATACGGAAAATGGAGAATGACTGATAGTTTTGACAGATAAAAATGGAGAACTTCCACACAGGATATGTTGAAGCTGCTGGAGATATTGATATAACTTGTGACACTCAGAATAATGACAGCAGTATAATGTCAGTCTCAATAAGAAGCTAAAAAGTCTAAAGAAATAAGAGCATGAATTTCAAGACATCCTGCTATTGTTTAAATGCCCTGTTTTGCCAGCATGTCAGATGACAGAATAAAAGGTTGACCACAGCAAACATATTTCCCAGTAGTTCTACCGAGCTCCTTAACCCCAGGAGCAATCTCTCTACTTCCAACTTGGAAAAGGAAGTGATAACCAACATTTGGGCCACTCCTCATTTCACCACAAGTCTCCAGAGTTTTATTAATATTTCCTGCCACCACCTAATTAGATCCTGTGCTTAAAAAGCTAGTTTCATCCATATCAGTATAGAAAGAACTTTTTAGCAAAGCTTTGTTGTTGTACATTTTCTCTTGGGTTGGAGAAAGACAGAAACTTTATTTGTCGTAAGGTAGTGATCTTACTGTTCCAAAAAATATTTCCATATGAGGTCACAGAAGCACTCGGGGAACTTGTTGAAATAAGACAACTTTTCAGTTCTTGTAGTGGCACATCTGTACTTCATTCACCAGCACAAGTAAAACACTACTAAATACCAAGCAGAGTGCTCATTTGTGTTCAGATCAACAAATAAAAAATAGCAGTTGTTTTTAACTACTACAGATCCCTGGATGACTCTTCAGTTTATTTACAGTCTCTCATGACTGCACCTTCCTTGTATGTCTCGCATCCCAAACTTTGAGCATGACATGAAAAAAACCAAACATGCTCTTCTTGCTGGGTCTGGTATCCACCTATTCACATCAAACCTCACTTGCAATTGCCAGAGCAACTTCCAGAGCAAGGTGCTATTCAGCCCAAGTGGGGGGTGCTGGAGCTCTCATGAATCGCTGCTGGCAGCAAGCATGAAAGAGGTAGGACCTTACCGGTGAGTTTAAACAGCTAGGATTCAGTTATATTGTCATAGGACACTGGGAGGCTCTCTGACCATGGTTTCCTTGTGCAGAATCTAGATAACATAATTTTTTTTCAAACAAAATAATGCTACCACTTTTACAAAACACTTAAGCTTTGATTGTTCAGATCAAAGATTAAACTCTCTCCAAGCTTTCATTTATATTTGTTGTCTTTAGGAAAGTAAAGCAAATGGCAATAAAGAGCACTTACTTAATGCACTGATTCATCCAGGAGGCCTCAGTCAATCTGAGTAAAGCCTTAACTAAGTTAACACTGAATAGTGCGTTTGGATCAGGGGCTTATACACCTGTTCTTGAATGGTATGTTTAATTTACAACTTGCCTGTAATCTGCAGAATTATCTTAAATTGCCCATTAGAAAGGTTAATGTTTAAAATTTAAAATAACTATTAAATTCAAAAATCCACAAAAAAATCCTTCCTCTTTCATTGGATAATAATTTTAATAAGAAATTAAACCACCATAATGCCACCAGTTATTCCATAAGACTTCTCTTGTATTATTCAGCCCACACTCATCTTTCAGTCCTTTTGTGCTGGTTAACTGTAATACAGTCTATTATTCCCCTCATCTAATCCTTTTTTGACACCTATCTTAACTTTCAAAATAAAGCATTGTAAGAAAGAACTATTTAGTCTACTAACATAAGCACAACCTTTTTTCCTTTGAAAATTGCACCACTTATATCTACAGTACCTTGCAAGAAACCTGAAGTATAAAGTTTGGGAACACTGATTTCCCAAGGTCACAACATACCATTGGTTAAAAAAATAATATACATGCCTATGAGTACATTAACAACTGTGCCCACTTGCCAACCTGTTCAAGGTTACACGCAAAGAGAAACGCAACCGTGCTCTTTCACCTTACCACAACCTTAGAGTTTAGCTTTAAATCATTTCTGAGGAAAGGCTTCCTGCAGACTTTTCACTTAAGTAGTTGTAACTACAACTGCAAAACACTGTTGACTGGTGGACTCCAGAGACTTGTTCATTACCTGTCATTAAGTGTTTTAAAGTTTGCATAATTGATCCAGCCAATAAGTCATCATTGATTTATAGGGGTCTGTGCTGAAGAGTTGCTTGTTAAAAATTCATAACACTGGTATGTGTCTTTACAATCCATTAGCTGTTTACGTACCCACAGTCCTAAGATTGATTGACCTTGGACTGAGATTCTCATGGACTCTGCTTTTTTCTTTTTTTTTAAACTTTTTTTTTTTCATATTTTTTTACACAAGTCCACAGTATAGAAAAGCAATACTTCAGCCTTCTCCCTTGACAGCTATACTTTGATTTTTTTCCTCTCCATCAAAACTGAAACTTTACTTGAAATGATGAATAAATAAAGCATACTCCATAAACAGCTTTCCACTATTATTTAAGCTTGTGAGCTGTGCTCTGTTAGTCTCCTTTCCCCACCATCAGATTCAAGTGTGTAAATGTTCTAAAAGGCTTTGAATGTTTTATGATGATTTCAGGGAATGATGGAGTAATAGCTGAAGAGCGAAGCTATTAGTTTTAATATTTATATTGAGTGCTCTGAAACATTAATGTGACAGGATGTAAGATCAGAGCAGCGGGACATATTTACTTCACAACCACTGCCACGTGGCAAAAATATTTATTTTCTGAAGCTCCAAGGCCAAGTTTTTTTCACAAGAATTTAAAGTTCAGATTGACATATATATTAGCTTTTCCTGAACTTTGTATTTATTTTCAGGAACTAAAGATTGGTTACTGTTTTGGATACAACTTACTTCATTTAGGTAGGACCCAAGTGTAATGATGTTGGCGGTGCATCATGGTCTTTATACAGAAGTTTTCCAAAGCTGATATTAATTTACCAATTCATCTCTCCCTGTCTGCTGTGTCTGCTTCCCAAAGAGCACCTCAGAGAAAAGAAAAACAGTGATTTGTTAATAAAGAAATGGGAAGGGCTCAAGAGCAGAATCATCGTTAAAAGGTTGTTTCATATTGTCTTCCAATATTTCATGCATGAAGTAAACCAACCCTGTAAATGTCCTAAGTCATTGTGCTTGGTTCTTCTGTTCAAACTAGCAAACATATTAAGGTAAGTGATCTTAATTACCAAGGGTCAAACAGTGCTCACCCCACTTGTGTGGTTCTCATGGTCTTCAGTGAACAAGTAAAGGAAGCAAGATGAGATCCCTAGGGAGAAATCTTCCTATCAGATTTGCAGAGTGGATCTGATATAAGTGGAACAAATGATGATTTATTGCTGCTACATTATGAAAATGTGATTTCTCCAGATGCTTCCATGCTCTGTGTAAGGACTCCATAGGCTGACACCACCACCAGGAAGCAGTTCACAGATCTCCAGCAGGAGAAACAGTTGAGTCTGTTGGGTACATTTTAGCCAGATGTAACAAACGTCATGTTGGACTACCTCAAGAAGGCTTACGAGAACAATAGTGCTAGGCAGAAAATAGCAGGCTTACAAGAACAATAGTGCTAGGCAGAAAATGGAGCATACTCCTCAGTGAGGCATAAAGAGGTAGCCTTAGCTGAAAAAAGAGAGGTTACCAGTATATTATTACATGGTTCGCCAGAGTCCTCTTTATACACCCTTCCATACAGTCATGGTGTGCAGGGGTCTTACATGGACTGGAGGGCTGGGGGGAAAAAAAAAAAAAGTCACAGAAACACTCAATTGCAAAGTTGACTAGAATGGTTTGTCACGTGCTTTCCCAACCTTACCTTTCCAGGAAGACAAAGCAAGCTATCCAAAGGTCTTAGTTATCTCTCAAACATTTCATTAGCCTAAATAATTTCTGACTTAGTCCTTGGTGACCTCCTTTCCCAGCTATCTTCCAAACCATCCCCGCAACAGAAGTAGCCAATAGAGATGTTCACCAGAGCATCCTTTAGTCATTTCCAATAGGGCAGAACATGCAGCATTTTCTTCTCGAAGTATATTTCACTGTCCTTCATTTCTAATGACATCTAAATGTCAGTTTATCCTCCACCATTGTTTTGAATAATTGAGTCAATCCCCTATGTTTTACAGACATCTATAGCTACAAGTCACCATTCTTTGTCTTTCCCACATCTGCTTCTCTTCTTCTGTTGTTTAGAAGGCATTTCTAAATACAATTCTTCTCATTATTAGCTGAATCATATGGTGCAGAAATTAATAGACTAGAATTTTTAAACATACTTAAGGGGAAAAACAAACACACTACTTGCACCCGTGTGTACAGCTACTCTACAACCTCTTGGCCCTCCTTGTAACCATCAGAGAAAATGATTTAGAAGTGTTTGCTTCCACTTCTCTGCACAGAAACAGTCTTTCAAGAGTGTTAGAGGAGACTTTCTATAAGGAAAAAAAAATTAGAAATTAGCATAGCAAGCATAAGGAGGACGATTTACACCACTGAATATGTGGGAGTCACATTCTGACCCACGTCTGCTACAGCTTTTTTGAAAGGCGGAAGGAAAATGATGAAGTCAAGGTGTTTGCTACCTATCAGGACAACCGCTCTTCCAGAACTCCATTAAAACACATTGTCCACCAAGGCAATTCTTCACCTTGTAACAGAGCAGACATCACCACCACAGTGTACAACAGGGTAAAGAAAAGAGCAGCAGCTGCTATTCTAGCACTGAGACCAAAGCAGAGGCCAAGAGAAGGACAGGCTGTGATGAAATCGGCACCCTGTTTTCTGCTAGGGATGTTCCTCGGGACCAGAGTATGGCACTGCACAGACTGTAGCAACAGCACCCAAAGACTCCGTCTTCTCCCAAAAGAAGACATTTCCAGCAGAAAAAAGATTTGACTTACAGTCTCCTATGGCAAGGCGTTTCCACACGTGCTGGAATCACAAATTATACCATTTTCTTAGCAGGATGTTCACTGACAACTACTGACTCAAATATGCCAATTTTAATTTACAAACTTCATGTTCAGCAACATTTCCCACTTGGAACATGGTGAAAAGTGCTCATCACCATACGAAGTCTCTGTCTGGGGTGTTGAGGGAAATGAGTGCAATTTTAGCTAAAATGGGTCAAATTCATCCCTGCTATTACTCCAATGGTATTGTTTGAGCTACACAAGTGATACATTTTGTCCAGTGTGGTTAATGAGGTCATTGTTAAAAATTCTGCTTAAAAGAACTTGCTTATTTGATTTTTTTCATACAGATGAGCATTACATAGCCCAAATCAGAAGTAATCTTTTGTTATTTACTACACAACTAGCTAGCAGTGATGTGCACAACAGAGTACTGGCATGTCCCTAATTATCAGGAATGTGACTTGGTAGAGTCTATGAGATATACAAATTGTGACAAGTTTGCTTTCAGAGTGTAAACTTTTAAAAACCACCATAAAGACCCCCATAAAAATATGACTTTGACTAGAAAAAGATGTAAGCTGCATAATGGCTACATGGGTATTTTTCCTTAGAGATCAGGAGAAATATGACAAGTATGACTGCTATTATAGTTATATAGCATATTCCATTTAGCAGCGATATAGCAGAACTGTGAAAGCATATCCTAAGGTATTTTCACTTCATGCATTTGACATTGATATTAGTTATTGCATTTAAGATACATTGGGCTGTTTATTGCTGACTGTTTCCCCTCACTGAGAATGTTAACCACAGCAGAGGCATATTTGATGTTACAAATTATTTAGCTTGCTACTCTTCATTTTCCTTTTAGTATGCAATTATTTGTTTGGTTTCACTGAGCAAATGAAATTTCAAGGGCATTTCAAGGAAAATAAATAAAGTACAACCCAAAAGGGGTTTTTTTTGTTTGTATTCAGGAACAGCACTGAATCATGCATATGTATGAATCAACAAAATCAGGTTAGCTAAGAAATTGGAAATTGCACTCCACACTAGAGCATTTTTCTTGCTCTAGAGATCTTTGCTATGGATTTGAAGGACTAATAAAAAATCAGCAGCATGACTGGAACAGATGTTTTTTATGGACTCGGCTTGTTAATAGTCTTTTTAGCTTCTCCTAAGGACTTAAACCAAGTTCCTCACTTGTCCTGAATATCTGAGATGATGTTAACATTGTCCAAAATGTACACTAACAAGCAGCAGTGAAAAGCTAAGGTCTTACACATGGTTATGAATAAAAATTCAAAACATTGCTGTGAATGTGATGAAACCCTGAAGTGGGCAGTGTTACAAAACAAAACCACAAACTTATTGACTGTATCAAACCCATATAGTGTCATTCTCTTGAAAGGAAGATAGGGTGGTAAAATACTTCCATGAACTGTACTACATGTATTGTAAAAACAAGGGCTCATTACAACCGAAGAAATTCCCCTTATATTTAAATCATGGTTCACTTCTGTATACAACGAGAACTGAAATAAAATGAGATAGATCCTCAACCGGTGTAAAGTATCCAGGCTTTATTGGCTCCAGTGGCACTGTGTCAATTTATATTTGCTATACAGTCTTTGTGTTCTCATTCTAGTTAGTGAATTTCTGCAGGTAGAAAAGAGAAATGAGATTAATTGGGAAAAACAGAAATCAGAGTCTGTGTCACACATGTTTCCCTGGGCAAGTAATACTTCGTTTACTCTGCTGCTGTTGTAATCACTCATTTTTCTGCAATTTCTTATGTTCTTCCACAAATTCATATCTGCCAGATACTATATGAGTTGTTCGTTATGCCAGGCTCTGAAAAGGAAGGAATCACCCTAGGACTTGCCATTTTATCACACCTTTTAGCTAAGACTCCAGAACAATGGTGCTAAACAGTAACAGCCAGCCATAGGAGTGATCCCTCCAAATCCCACTCACTGGGTTAAGAAGCTGCAGAGGTACAATTTCCTTATCAGGCTTAGAGAAGGAGGAGAAAGGGAAGCTCCATATTGATTAGGGAGCACTTGGTTAAACGGTACTTGAAACATTTCACAATTCCAGCTTGCTGCCTTTTTTTTTTTTTTTTTTTTTTTAAATATAGGGGCACCAAGCCATTACTGGCATTGAACATTGAGTATCCTAATATCGTTGCTCTGTCAGGTAAAGAGATACACCTTCATTGACTTCAGCCAAGTGATGCTCAAGCTCAAATATATGTGATTTCTTTCAGTAAGGACGGATTACCTTTTCTCTACATGTAAAGCATTCTCTGAGAAACCTAAGGGAGAGAGAAAAATAGCTTTTTCCTTGACAAGTGACTTAAACTCAGGTGCAAAATAAGGACAACTATGTCCACTGTCTTCCCAAGTTTTATTGTGAATGCTGTTCATACCCTTCTCTTGGAGGTGTTCTTGACACTCCTGGGAGTATTCCCACAGGAAGGATTTGGAATTGGCCTGGTTCTTCTCTCACTGAATTGTCCTAAAGCCTGTGGTAGACAGGTGCCCCTCACAGGGGGGGCGTCTACTGAGGCCTGTCTTTTAACCCATTTATATTAGTAGCTGAGATGACTGGAAAGTTTGCTATTGTGCATATCTATCTTCATAAGTGTTTGCTAGTTGCCACTGTCATTTATATACTTAGAACATCCAACTTTGGTTTGTGAGAGCTTTGGTTTGTAAATAGCTTGAATTTGGAATATTTGATGAAACACTTCCCACAAATGGCTGCATAAAAATCTGAAAAAATACCAATTATTGGTATTGTTCCAGTCTGATTCAGTAAACCCAAAGTAACCTCATGGACTATACAGAAATTCTCCCAGATTTATGCAATTCAACACAAGAATTGGAGCCCACTCATCCTAGGCTATGGACTGTTTCCATACAAAAAGCATTGAAAAAGGAGAAAATGCCCTCATTCAAATTCTACACATTAATTGTTTACTTGCAAGCTCTTTGATACAAATCTTAAACACAATAACCTGCTGCTTCCATTATCTCCTGACTTGTAACTGCTTAAGTCAGCAACCTGAATGCTTTAGTATATAACTCATTTAAAAAACAAAACAAACAAACAAACCAACCAAACAAAAACCAGACAAGAAAAAAAGCAAAGGAGAAACAGGTATGACAAATGCACATACATTTCCTGAGTCCTTCCACAAATTCAGATTCCTCAGGCCAGTGAAAACATTTGCAAGAAACAGTCAGAGCTGAATTTTTCACAAGTGCCATACACAATGGGCAAACACTCACTGAAGGGAACCATCTACCACCAAAATGCAGAAGGTTTTAGGGAAGCTGTCCTGTAACATACCCTGCAACCTAACTGCTGTGCTGCCTTTGGACTCCCAACTCTTTGTTTTTGGGAAAGAAGTGAGTATCCAAGAAGTTCTGATTGATTGTTAACAGGAAACTATCCCACAGAACAGAATTCCTCTTTGGAGTCACATTTTAGTAACATTTAACTGAATGAAAATATAAAATCTTTTCTAGTTAGTGGGCCATAACATGATTTTCTTGGCAGCACCTTTTGTACTCCACCACTACACTTATGCTGCTTCACTCTTCTCAGATCACAGTTGCAAACAACAATCTTTGGCTTATTTCTGCTCTACCCTGTTTTTTTTCCTGACACTACAATAAATCTAGACAGTTGTTGTAGCTCCTTTCCCTGTTAATGTGGAACTTGGAAAAATAGCCTTGACCTGAGCTGGAATAACCCCTTGTTAAGATTTTATACCAGACAAAACTGCTATTTTGTCTCATTTAAATAACGATAAAAACTGTTTCCTTATAGCTGACCAGGAGAGACCCCAGCACATATTCCTCTTTTATAACATTGAAAGTAAGTTAGTGAGACCTGCTGATTATCTGATAAGAACACAATTAATTTGTGCCCAGACTCATTAATCTTTCTTAATACACATCAGCCCATTACATTTGATCCATGACCTCTGTCCCCAGTCTTGCATGAAAAACTCTCAGGATCAGAATCACATCATGATTTGGCATGGAGCCACCAGCTCCAGCAGTTGACTGCAAAATGCTTCAAAGCCATCAGCAATGGCAGCTGCTGTATTTATGTGCACATGCCCGAATGATAAGTTCACAGCTCCTCTAAGACACACTGAAAGAAGTTGGCCATTCGAAAGCCTGAATCCCATTAGAAATACAGCTGTGTCCCTATTTAGATCCAATAATTACTCATCTTTACTCTCACTTCTGTTCCCACAAGACACAAGTGTTATTTGGGGTGCTGGGACAGTCTATGGAAATACTTTCCCCATGGCTTTTGTAAATAATATTTGATTTAACGTTAATAAATGTGCAGCAGTGCTTTGAAACCAATGGCCCTTTCACATATGGACATTCATGGATGGAGGAACAGAGGATCTAGTTAAAAATCACTCATTGCAGTATACCTGGGTCCTTCCTGCTATAACAATTATCTCAAGACAGGGAGGTGTCATTTTTTGTAAAAGTTCAGGCATTTAGATTGATTAAATCACCTGGCTTAATAGTGGACACGAACACAGGCCTTTCAGTGCTTTCTGGCAGCCATCAGGTTACTCTCCCATCCATAATTAGCAAGGAAAGTCCAAAGACTCACCTTATTAGTACTCCTAGAAAATAAATGCGCATAAGAACAAGAAGCAAATCTGTGATAGCACATCTACAACCTCCTCATCCTGATATATGCAATATTTTTTAATTGAAGCAAGCATTTCTAAGCCGAATTCTTTAACAATTTGCAGCCCAGACCGTTCCTTGTCATCAGCCAATGTTCACTGGTAGGAGAGAGGTAAGCACTGAAACCGAGAATGACAGAAATTGAACGATCACAGAAACAACTCTATGCAATTTTTTTAAATACCATGTTTGATGCCAAATGTCAAAGTTTTAGTTAATGTGAATTTAATTAAAGCATTCTTTCCCAGTTACATCTAACTCATTTTTGTCACCGATACAGTTTGTGAAAAATACGGAGTCATTCGCTATATGACAGTAGTCTAAATTGCATCACTCAAAAGAAATAGTATACCTTTTCCTGGTTAGCTGATGTTTCATTTTGTGCTTAACATGTGAAAGCCACAATGCTGCCTCACCAATAACATATGCAGCCAGTGGCTTTAGTGGGGGTTCTTCTGAGGGGTTTTCTGTGCGTCTTAGCTCTGTGCATGGCTTTTTACCTTCTCTTGTCTTTCTTCAACCCATGGAAAGATATAGAAAGCCTTGCAATATAACTGCCAAAGACAGACCACAGACATAAAGTATGTGGTATTTCAAATACAAGTAACATTTTCTAAAGTTTCTACAGAGCAACTTATATTATGTATTGATTTATCTGCAACCACAGTGTTTCCTGATCATGTCCTAGCAAGCAAATACTTGTTTAATTCTTATTAAAATGTCAAACAGGATCTTAATCTTATCAAAGTGATTATACTGCAGCTTTGAATTACTCTGCAAAAAAACCATTCATTCATTAATCACTCACTCATGCAATGAAGAAGGTGGTGAGATTGTCAGATACTTACCATGCCTGATGGGCTAATTGTGAAGGGACACAGCTCAGCTGCTTGCCAGCTGCCCAGCATGGTAACTCTCAAGGGGAAGGAAGGGAAGAAAATTTCTCATCTCTGCTCTCCCCCAACAGCGGCCTTTTCACATCTTCGGAAGCCACGTAATCTGTGAAGATGCACACTAAGCTGATACTTTCCCACATCTCCAGCATGAGGACGATGAGAGCTATGTCTCCCCCTTCCCTCTCTGTCCACAGACATCAGATTGTGGTCCATCATCTTTAGATGCTTGTTTCTAAGGAAAGAATAAAGCATGAGGGAATACATGTGGTTATCTTTCCAAGCTTCACTGCAGGCACTGTGGAAAGATTGCCCACTCCTCTGCTGGGAGCTTTCTCCAGCTTTAAACAGATCCCTACCATACAGACTGCCAGGCTAGGATCATGAGGAAATCTGGTTTTTAAAAGAGCAGAATTCACGCAGGGATTGTCATAAATGCCACAGAATAAGCAAATTTGGACTCAACTGTCAACCTTATTGCCAGATTGTCAGAAGATCTGAATCAGGAGAATAATTTAAATGTCAAATCAAGACACTGCAAAAGCAGATTCCTGTGATTTACCATGTTGTTCAGAGATAACATGACCTAAGGGTAAAGAGAAAAGCTGGCTGAAAAAAAGTCTGTTTTTCAGGGGCTTGTGGAACTTTTTGTTGTAAATTCACCAAAGAAACTGGAATGTGTAGGTTTTTTTCTCAGGCAAAAAGCACAATGGTACTATGACAGAGACTTCTCCAAAGGGGCTTTGGATCTCGTCCAGATATACTTGCCTTGACAGATAATTGCTATTGTGAAAATTAATAAACTAACTTTTGGGAAGTGCTCTGAAATCCTTGGGAAGGAGAAGGTCAACATGCCAATTATTGTTATTTTTAAATTAAATGTTTTACGTGGAACTATGGACATATCATAATGCTGCTGGTATTAGTGTGGACTATTGCAGCATTTTTTATAAAGCTTGCACTGGGAATGTGGAGACTAAAAGACAAACATATATTTATAACAATAAGCCTTTCTCAATCGCTATCATTGTGTTGATATTCACAACTTCAGGGAGGATTTTGCCTGAATAAGGACTGCAGAATAATGCCCATGTTGAGAAAACCATATGAACTGAACTGGGAAAAAAAAATCCAGGTTAGGAGCTGTCATTCTGAAACTCATTTTCCCCACCATGAAGATGAACTCTTATTACCTGTGAATATGGAATTCAAATACTATTTTCAAGTTTTAAATGTAGGTAACACTTTACATTATGTGTCAGTGTGGTACCAATTACAGCATAACTCTGATATTGTAAATCTATTGAGAGAGAGGACTGAGCCAAGAAGTTCTGTAGTAGCCCAAACTTCAAGTAAAGTTCAAAAAGATTTCAATCTGCTCTTCTTATACAAGCCCATATTTAGTATCCTGGGACACTTAGTGCCTTGGAAATAAGCGCATTATGTTTTTAATGTAACAAACTTAAACACCTTGCACTTCTTTTTTTTTCTTTCTCATCCTCTTTATGGGTGAAAATGAGATCCTCATCTACCCACTTTCACACTTTAGTAGCTATTGCATGATTTTCTTTACCCCTAATAAGGAAAGTCTGCATCCCCTGTTACAGTGTTCTGCAAAGAGCACAGTCTGGGCAAAGGGAAGTTGAATGTTGTCCTGGTTCCACAACTGAACTGTCTTCTGTCACTGTGTGTGAAGCCAGCTATTTCTCTGGCTGACCTATAGTGCTGTAGCTACAGTGACAGCTCTTCAGCTAGCCCGCTTTTGACTAGGACAGTATCTAGCCCTCAGAAAGAAGAAAAAATAGATATGATGATATCAGGGAAGCTGCTTTAAAGAAAAGAAAGCAAGGCTGTGCCTTAATCCTCAAGAGAAAATCTTACAGGATTTAACATTAAAGTACAACATTGCTGTAGGTATCTAACTATTCTTTAGTGTTAAGATATATTGCTAATTTAGAAGCGGATGGCAATGAGCACCATATTTTTCATGAAAACAGGTAGATTTTAATAGTCTTCAGAGTAGCAATTAGGACATAAAGCCATTTCCAATGCTCAGTGAGGGCAATGGAGAGATTCTGACACTGGTCCATTGACGGGCTGCTCCTTCCTGCCTACTGAAAGCCCGGGTACAGACCCTGGACCTTGCCTGTAGAGCAATAGGGCGCCAGGTCTGAGCTGCATCTTTGCTGTGAAAATGTAACAGACAAATAGGTCTAAGCTATCGAACCACACAAGCTATGCTGTTCTTGAGGAAAGGAAATCAACAATCTACATTTACACAATAAAATAAAGTCAATTTTCCTATGATATATTTCAGCTAGATATGCAAGCTTGGAGTCTGTTTGTTGGACTGTGCTTTTAACCAGAATACTAAATCCCAGTGAACAGGAAATATTATCCATGCAAGTGATTCAGTATTATTTAATTAGGTGCACTAGACTATTTTCCTCCCAGTGAATGGAGCTGGTATACTGGTATCTGCCATTAACACTAAACGGGGCTTACACATGTAAAATCCCTCCGGCATTGAGGGGGAAAAAAAGCCTTTCAGTTTCATAAATAATGGATCTGTAGCAAAATTAGCATTTCATGAAAAATTTGAAAAACTAGAATGAAAATATAATACAATTTCTATTTTATGTGTCCCTGTTTGCCAGTGCATAGTGTGATCCAACACACAGGTCATCTCCTGTATGTCTACTACATAATCACATCAAAAATTCTCTCAGTTATCTGCAGACTCAACTACTCACCTATGACCAATGTCCTCTGTGGCATTATGATAGTAAAAGTGCCCTTCTTCTACCAGAGCACTGTGGCACTGGGTTAATTTTCTGGTGTATGAATATTTCTGTGATATTTTTTATTGAATTGTAATAAATGCCATGACTTTTCTACTGTGAAGCGTTTCTTTCTCTGTGTATGTTATGTGACATGCTTACACACAAGTAAATAATGGTTTCTCTGCAGGTACAAATACAAGCAACTCTTGCCTGTTCTATTCCAATAAATATTCATATGGAAAAAGCTATGAGCCTAGGCTATTAAGCATGCACACTGCAGACTGTACAGTACACTAAGTAAATACACACCTATTCATGACATCAAACATTTTTACCTCCTAGTCGGTTCATTTCATCCTCAATGCTTTCCAGGGTGACCAACATAGGCAGTGATCTCCACCCATTTTAGCTGTACTCCACGCTAAACCTGGCTGCATTTGAATCATCCAGAGCTCTGCCATGAACCTTGGTGGAACAAGGATTGCAGCTTGTTTCTTTTGCAACAAGATGCTGAAGATCTCACCTAAGCCAAGACTTCTCTATGAATTTGCCCATTACGATTAGGAACAGAGCAATGATTAGCCCTGCTAACTCCCATGAAAATCTCCAGACAAGGCCTGTGCATGGTGGTGTGATAAAAAAGGGCAAGATATCATTCACATGTGAAGACGAGTGGGAAAATGATTTTAGCAGGCCCACCCACAAATGGTAAGACATTGCCTTTCCCTTCTTTTCAGGATTCCGTATCTCAATCCCATGGCTTTAAAATGTGAAGCAAAACCTATTAACATGGGCTTTGTGTTTCCAATGGAATAGAAGTTGTAATGCCAGCGGGAAATCAAATTCCGAGAGTCATGTTTTTCGGTTGTTCCATATTCTGAGCCTAAATTTTGCTATAGTTTTTCTCTTTTTCTTCCTCAGTGAGTAAATACACATCTAAAGCAGCTAGCTGCAGATTAATTCTGCAGCCCAGGCATACTTACAAATCAGTATTTTTGGTCAGGAAGAAAACAAACAACAATGACTTATTAATTTATAAGCATAAACTCATCGAACACACTGAGACAGAAAGAAGAAGTTACAAATGCTCTTACCCACACTCTTATTCTATAACTCCTACCATTAGCAATTCTGCTCAACTGTTCTTCTCCATATTAAAAGAATTTAAATATGGAAAATATTTATGGACATATTTAAATATTTTTTTTAATTCTACCTTTTAAATTGTACTTTTTTCTATGTTTTCGGTGTTTTGATGCTATAAACTTAAATATCAAACAGGGGTCATGATTATATTATTTGATTCTTGATGTCATTATTTGGCTTATCTTTAAAATGAAAAAATGGTTTCTGTTTTCCCAATGGATCAAACAAACAAGCTGGGAAGTCAAAGGAGAAAAATAACATCCCCCCTTAGGTTGAGCAATGTGATTCGTATTTCCTCCTTCCAGCTTTCTGCCTATGGGAGCATCTGTCAAGGCTGAGTCAGCACCTTCCCAGGAAAAACTCATAAACATGTTAGAAGACATTTCATTTTGTCATCTACCTCGGCACATTGGATTAGTATGCAAATAAGACAGCACAAGAACAGACCACAGCAGCAGTGCTAATGCTCTAAGTGATCTTTCAGTGTAATTAGAATTTGTTTCATCACACTAATTTGACATGGCAAATTAGTGAAGCTAAGATAAGGGGGTTTAGTAGAGCCAAGGCGCTGGTATGTACACAGAAACTTGCCAGTAAGTCCATTTGCACATGGGAGTTTTGTAACATTGCAGAGAAGTGACAATTAGTAAAAGCTCTAGAAAATATCAGTTTGTTTTATTTTTAATCTGGTAAATTGATAGGTTATATTTTCTTCTACTGCTATCTTATAATAGCGGTTTAGAGATCTTAGCCTCTCCGCTGTTGAGAAATCTTTCAAGACTTAGGATAAGCTACATGGTACTACAATTATACAAGTTTAGTCAAGTCCGGCCCGGTGGTACACAGCAACACGCTGTGTTATCACATGGGAATTCAAGGGGCAACTTCACGATTTCTGTTTCACAGAACAAGCTAGCTGAAAGCCATTCCATGGCGACAGCAAAACTCGGGGCAATGGTTGGCTTCTTTTCTACACCCTCCTGTCCCAGGTTGTGCAAGCTCAGGAGGTGTCCTGAACCAGAAATGAAAACTGGTCTCTATTGCTGCAAAGTAGTTCTGAAACTCAAGATTTTAAGGATGGCTGGAGCAGGCAGGAGTCTGGCACAGGTCTGAGGGAAGGCCTGGTTAAGATAGAGGACTTGTCCAGCTTACAGGAAAATAACATCTTTAACTTTCTGATTAATATTTAAGACTGTTCATAGTTTTCCTAAACCATTTACCCCTAATATTAGGGTAAATAAGTTACCTGACCTTTGATGCAACACATTGTTCATTTGGACCTGCTGAGATCATCAGCCAAATGAGAGCATCTAGCTAGAGATGTGATGACACATCTCTCTCAGTTGAATCACAAACCCACACACCATCCCCCAGAGATGCAGCTTCCTTTTGCATCTCACACTCCCCAAGGGAAAAGGGCTGCATAAGCCAAAGAGGGGCTGCCTTAAAATGTGGTCTACAGATCTGAGACAGAATTCTTATTCTGTGCTCCTTTGTGTTTTAACTGATTCAGAATAATGTCTGTGGATATAATAATGTCAGTTGTTTATAAAATTTGCATCATATAATGAGATGCTAAGATGGGGTTTATTACTTGGAACTTCTAAGAATAATGGAGTAGAGAAAGATATATCTACATTGGCATATTTAATCTGATCATCTGTTCACTGATAGGATAATGACCTATTCTTTCAGTTACATACTTTGGATTCCTTCTATAATTTGACACAGTCTTGACAATAATTTAAGTTGTCTTCAGGAAATGCCAAAGGAGCCAGTCTATTCGACAGTTAAAAGGATAAAAATGGTACTCAAAACCAAAGCAAGTTCCTAGGCAGCGTGGAAATCCTCACTATGGAGCCTGAACAGAATTCAGAAAGGAACAAGCAGAATAGCCAGAAATGCAAGCTGCCCTTCAAACAAGGAGACATACATTGGTATCTTCAAGTTTTGCACATCCCAGAGTGGTAACATCCAAAGCACCAAAACACAACACACGTGAGCCAAAGTCAACCAAGGCAACTCCAGAGACTCTTGGGTATCAGCCTTTTCTTTCCTTTTCAGATCAGGATGTGGTATCTTTGGGAGGAACATCTGACAAGAACACCAAACCCTTCAAAACTCAGAGGTTTTTTGGGCCCAGTTAAAAAGTTGCCTGTAAGTACAATCCAGGAAGAAGGCAAAGGAATTCATTCCCCTCCAGAGAAAACTCATTTCTCCTCCCAGAATCACCTTCTGGAACATTTGTTTTGCTGAGAATTAGGTCTCATGCCCAATAAATTTGAAAGGATGGGGAATTCCTTAGGACCTGCACCTGAGGTACAGCCAAGCAGAATAGCACTGAGAAAGAAAGGTGCTTTTGTGTTCACTCGTACTCAGAGAACCCTTCTTGATTTTAAATGTGGGCTACCTATTATTTTATAAGGATTTTCAAGGCCTATTTTTAACTTTTTTTGGTCTCTTCTCATTATAGGAATCACTTGCTAAAGAAAAAGATTAGCATTTTGATTCTTTATCCCCAGAGAAGCTTGGCCAAACAGGTACTCGCACACAGAGGCAGAAAGAATCTTTGTTATTTATGATAAAAATAAGCTAACATCACCTGCTTCTGAAGGTAATCAGATACTGTTCATATTTCAAAGCTCAAAAAGTTAATACTAATGCCTGTTTTGAAGATGTTTAAAAGAAATCTAATTACAATATAACTAGAAGTTATGGAGAGATGATGGGACAAAATATTATTCATCATAATATGTGCCATAAAAATGCCTTTTTTAAAGACAGAGGAAAAGGCCATACTGTAGGGAATATTTCATGGCTAGTGGGAGGGTTAAATAAACAAATGATAATAACACCAATCAGACCTCTTTGCTTAAAGCCTGCAGAGTCAATCTGCTTCTGACTGTGGAGCTACCAACCAGCAAAGGCAAACTAATTAGACACAGTCAAACACTTAGGCAATCACACCTTGTGAATATAAGCGTCTTCCTGTCATTTGGCAAGTCTCTCAGCTGCCTCTGAGCGTGAGACAACAAATCCCCTGCAAACAAGTTCCTCACTCTCCCTGTTAGTGAGATCTAACAGAGCACAATGGCTGGAGGTGAAAGGTGGCAGTCTAGTCAGGTAATGACATCGTCTTGAACAGCCCACATTAAAATAGTGGCACTTGTTTAGACTAGCCTATTTGCACCTACCTGCAGAGGGCCTTTTTAATGTAATTATTAGCCTCTGCAGCCCTGCTTAGGATTTGAAAATATCATTCATTTTCATCTTGCTTCAACTACTGCTGCTATCTCCTATTCAATCCCAGTCACCTCATCTCCCCACAAGTAACTGTAGAAACAGAAGCAGATGAGAAGAGTTGAATTAACAAGAAACAAGTTGGCAGGTGAGCTGTGTGACACAACAATAAAAAAAAAGCCAAAAGATTTGACAATATATTCTAATCACTACCTGACTGTAGCAGAGCTGCAGACATTGAAATAGCTTTCTGGGGAAAAGAGAAAAGACAGCAGGAGAATGGTCTAAAACCTCTTGTGCAAAACCCAAGGGCAGGAACCAATCCTTATGATCCTTCAAACAAATATGTAATTACTATCTCGTACAGTCCACTGACTATTATCCACTGCTGTTGTTTCACATGGGCACCACTGATACAGCCGGGAGCAGTCTGAGAAGTATCAAGAAGGATTACAGAATCACGGGAGTGGCAGTAAGGGACTCTGGAGCGCAGGTAGTTTTTTCATCAATCTTCCCGGTCAAAGGGAAGGGGTTGGAAAGGGCCAGTCGAATCTGGCAAGTCAACAAATGGTTACGGGACTGGTGCCACAACCAGGGCTTTGGCTACTTAGACCATGGAACTCATTTTGAGAAACTTGGTCTACTGGGGGCTGATGGGGTCCATCTGTCAGAGAAGGGGAAGAGCATCTTCAGTCATAGGTTTGCCAAGCTGGTGAAGAGGGCATTAAACTAAAGTTGTCAAGGCTGGGGAAACTCAATCCATTCCACTCCTACCAGTTTAATGCCAGTGCCAGCAATAAATGCCCAGAGCCTGGAGAGGGATCCCAGGTCAGCAGGAGAGCACCCGAAGAGCAACACAAAGGAATTCCAGCCACACCAGCCAGTAAGTCAGCTTCATCGGGGGCCAAACTTAAATGCCTCTATGCAAATACACATAGCATAGGGAATAAACAGGAGGAGTTAGAGACATGCACACACCTGCAGGGCCATGGTCTTATTGCCATCACAGAGATGTGGTGGGATGGAAGGATACAGGCTCTTTAGGAAGGACAGGCAGGGGAGATGAGGAGGGGCTGTCACCCTCTATGTCAATGGCCAGCTGGAGTGCACAGAGCTCTGCCTGGGGATGGACGAGGAGCCAACCGAGAGCTTATGGGTCAGGATTAAAGGGAGGGCAGGGACAGGTGACATTGTAATGGGAGTCTGCTACAGGCCACCTGACCAGGAAGACCGAGCGGATGAGGCCCTCTATAGACAGATAGGAGCAGCCTTACGTTCTCAAGCCCTGGTCCTCACGGGGTACTTCAACCACCCCGATACCTGTTGGAGGGACAGCATGGCAGGGCATAAGCAATCCAGGAGGTTCCTGGAATGCGTTGATGGTAACTTCCTTCTCCAAGTGATGAAGGAGCCAACGAGGAAAAGTGATATACTGGACCTCGTTCTCACCAACAAGAAGGGGCTGGTGGGGAATGTGAAGCTCAAGGGCAGCCTTGACTGCAGTGACCATGAAACAGTGGAGTCCAAGCTCCTTAGGGCAGCGGGGAGGGTGCACAGCAAGCTTGCTACCCTGGACTTCAGGAGAGCAGACTTTGGCCTCTTCAGGGATCTGCTTGGTAGAGTACCATGGGACAAAGCCCTGGAGGGAAGAGGGGCCCAAGAAAGCTGGTTAATATTCAAGGGTCACCTTCTCCAAGCTCAGGAGCGATGCATCCCAGCAAAGAGGAAGTGAGGCAAAAATGCCAGGAAGCCTGCATGGGTGAACAAGGAACTCCTAGACAAACTCAAACACAAAAAGGAAGCCTACAGAGGGTGGAAGCAAGCACAGGTAGCCTGGGAGGAATACAAAGAAATTGTCCAAGCAGCCAGGGAGCAGGTTAGGAAAGCTAAAGCCCTGACAGAATTAAATCTGGCCGGGGACGTCAAGAGTGACAAGAAAAGCTTCTATAGGTACATTGTGATAAAAGGAAGACTAGGGAAAATGTGGGCCCTTTCTGGAAGGAAAAAGGAGACTTGGTTACCCGGAACAGGGAGAAGGCTGAGGTACTCAATGAATTTTTTGCCTCAGTCTTCACCAGCAAGTTCTCCAGCCACAGCACCCAAGATGCAGAAGGCAAAGGCAGGGACTGGGAGAATAACGAACCGCCCACCATAGGAGAAGAGCAGGTTTGAGACCATCTAAGGAACCTGAAGCTGCACAAGTCCATGGGACCTGATGAGATGCATCCACAGGTCCTGAGGGAACTGGCAGATGAAGTGGCTAAGCCACTAGCCATCATATTTGAGAAGTTATGGCAGTCCAGGAAAGTTCCCACTGACTGGAAAAGGGGAAAAAAGGAAGACCTGCAGAACTACAGGCCAGTCAGTCTCACCTCTGTGCCCAGCAAGATCATGGAGCAGATCCTCCTGGAAACTACACTAAGGAACATGGAAAATAAGGAGGTGATTGGTGACGGCCAACATGGCTTCACTAAGGGCAAATCGTGCCTGACAAATCTGGTGGCCTTCTATAACGGGGTTACACCATTGGTGGATAAGGGAAGAGCAACTGACATCATCTACCTGGACTTGTCCAAAGCATTTCACACTGTCCTGCATGACATCCTTGTGTCTAAACGGGAGAGACATGGATTTGATGGATGGACCACTCAGTGGATAAGGAATTGGCTGGATGGTTGCACTCAGAGTTGCGGTCAACGGCTTAATGTCCACGTGGAGAGCAGTGACGAGTTACGCCCCTCAGGGGTCAGTATTGGGACCGGCGCTGTTTAACATCTTTGTCAGCGACATGGACAATGGGATTGAGGGCACCCTCAGCAAGTTTGCCGACAACACCAAGCTGTGTGGTGCAGTCAACACACTGAAGGGAAGGGATGCCATCCAGAGGGACCCTGACAGGCTTGAGAGGTGGACCCATGCGAACCTCATGAAGTTCCACAAGGCCAAGTGCAAGGTCCTGCACATGGGTCGGGGCAATCCCAAGCACAAATACAGGCTGGGCAATGAGTGGATTGAGAGCAGCCCTGTGGAGGAGGACTCGGGAGCGTTGGTTGACGGGAAGCTCAACATGAGCTGGCAATGTGCGTTTGCAGCTGAGAAAGCCACCTGTATCCTGGGCTGCATCGAAAGAAGTGTGACCAGCAGGTCAAGGAGGTGATTCTCCCCCTCTACTCCACCCTTGTGAGACCCCCACCTGGAGTACTGCGTTCAGCTCTGGGGCCCCCAAGATAAGGAGGACATGAACCTGCTGGTGCGAGTCCAGAGGGGGGCCACAAAGATGACCAGAGGGCTGGAGCACCTCTCCTATGAGGACAGGCTGAGAGAGTTGGGGTTGTTCAGCCTGGAGAAGAGAAGGCTCCAAGGAGACCTTATAGCAGCCTTCCAGTACCTAAAGGGGGCCTACAAGAAAGCCGGAGAGGGACTTTTTACAGGGGCATGTAGTCAGGACAAAGGGTAATGGCTTTAAACTGAAAGACAGTAGATTTAGATTAGATGTAAGGAAGAAGTTCTTCATTGTGAGGATGATGAGGCACTGGAACAGGTTGCCCCGAGAAGTTGTGGATGCCCCATCCCTGCAATTGTTCATGGCCAGGTTGGATGGGGCTTTGAGCAACCTGGTCTAGTGGAAGGTGTCCTGGCCCATGGCAGCGGGGTTGGAACTAGATGATCTTTAAGGTCCTTTCCAACCCAAACCATTCTATGATTCTATTTTCTCAGGATTTAACTAATCACTATTGACTAAATATGTCAAGAAGTACAGTCATAAGAAGTGAGATAAGTAACCACCACCCAATTCTAGCCTGAGAGACCCAGACACACAGCTGACTGCAGAAGACACAAGCCCATATGAAGAAACTGTGCAGCCACAGACCAGAGCTTCCATCCAGTTTCCTAATAAGAATGCATGTTGCACTGGAGAGGTGAAGTGAGTGATCTTACCTTCCTGTGTCCTCATTCATGAAAGGTCCAGCAGAAGCTCTCTCGGGGTATCTCAGAGCATAAGTGCAGCATTTGCCAGATGAGAGGGGTAGGATGCATTTCAAGAGTACTCCAGAAGTATATGGCCAGTGACAGTCAAAAAGCTGGGGAAAAGAGGGACTGGTCCAAGCTGAGAAGCTGTAACATCCATTTCCTCTTGCCAGGGAAGCTCAGACCTGTCCAGCGTGAGTCCACTGTTCTGGGGAAGTGCTACAAAGCCAAAAACTGGATGAAAGATACATGGAGGAGGAAAAAGGGTAATTTCTGTTTCCTTTGTAAAGAGAGTAATTTCAACCTATTTTAAAGTGATGTCAACAAGGAATAAATGATTTAGTTCTTGCCTTGTCTAGCATCAGTCTCCTCACAGAAATGACATCTTGTTTACAAGATCAGTGCTAATTCCCGATAAGGAGAAGGCTCTCAAACAGCCTGTATGGGAAGTTTGCTCAGTGTGATGTTTTGCCTTTTGGTACAGTTACTCTGGGTTCTATTATTTACCTTACAAATATATCACAAGTTGTATAAGTGAAGATAATTTCTCTACTTTTGTGCTGACAAGGTAATCAGATTAATTTCTCCAGCATGCAGCAGTTTCACAGATTACTGTTGTAGTGTAGGTTACCATCTCAATTGGTGCCACTGCCCAGCTTCCCATGCTGAAGGAGTGCCATAGTCATAGTATGTCCCAAGCATTGCTGATACATACTTTGTTTGTTTGTTTGTAGTTTTTTTTCCTCCATCTGGCTATGATGGATGAGGGTCCTTTAACTACACTTGTTCTGTAAACTGATATTATGCATCTGACCTAAAATGACAGCTGGAATCAGGGCCACACTTAGAGATGATCATGCCCAACACAAAAATATAAGTGAGTTCTGGAGGGTGCCAGCCCTGGGTCAGTCTCAGCTTATTTGTCAATCTGCCAGTTCACTGCTCCTCAGTGCTCTGCTTCCCTGACTAGCAGAAGGCACTGCTTTCAGGGGTAGTAAATGCAGCATGTTGAGAGACAAGCAGTTGGCAGGAGTCCTTATGACAGGGGTGGCAAAAGCAAGACAGGTAGCCAGATGGATCTGGTGTGGCCCAAGGCAAGCACTGAAGCAAAGGGGTGAATCAAAATCAAAGGGTTACTGTACCCTGATGGGAATCTCTGATTATAGTGACACTGCACAGGCAAACTATGTATACTGCCTTATACTCTGATCTGTGCTCTGGCGCTACTGCAGTGTCTTGGGCAAATCCTGTGCAGTGACATTCTAAGTCATTTTATATTGCTACTATTATTGCTACTCGTGTCAGCTTGTCTCTGATCAGTCCATCCTCCCTTTTCCACTTGGTCTCACTTTGAGACTTGGGGGGATTATTAGTATTCACTGATCCTCCGGGCTCTGTATTAATTTGCTTTTAAACATTTGTACCACTTCCACGAGAAATCAGGACCTATACAAACTAAATGTATTGATTAGAAAAGAAGCACGTTTTGCAGACAGAAGTACCATCTTTCATTAGACTAGCTGATCTAAGTGGGGAATATGGGCAAGCTCTCCAGCCATTGTATCCTTAAGCTAGCTATGATACCCTGAGACACCGCAGCTCCTATTACTGCAATATGCCTATTGAAAAAGAACATTGTAAATGAAGTTGAAGAATTAAGTTTGAAATTTTTAAGACTAAGAGGCTGAAAATAATTCATTTGGTCTGTATAAATTATTCAGTGGTATTGCACCACTAATACTTGTTTATTTATACCTATTTATACCCACACATACACAAACACACCCACCCCAACACACTGTTACTTAGCTAAATATTTTAATTGTATAAAATATTAAGTGATGAATACAGTATTATCTTGCATATAACATGACCTTACTTTTCAAGCAAAGGTGACAGGGTATTGGAGCATCAGTCTGTGTGTGAATCTCTGTAATGACACGCCACACCATGAGAAGCAGCTGCCTCACGATACTGAAACAGCCTTTGCTCAGAGAAGTCTGTCAAAATTGGGATGTGACTGATCCCTATACCTGTAACTATTTTCCTCTCTATATTGCATCTCATTTTGCAGCACATTTCATATTTGCACCTAGAGGGTCCTCACTTGCAGGTTTAGCTAGGATTTAGAGGACAGGCTAAAGGACACCTGCCATTTGGAAGGCCAGTGACAAAACCATTAAAAGCACAATTATCTGCAAAATGGAAGAGACACTGCCCATCCCTTTGGCCACAGGACTGAAGTAGGGGTACTGGAGAAAATGAAGGAACCAGGATTTTGCCACAGCTGTTCACCCAGACTCTTCCCACGTTTCCCTTCAGCCACCAGCCCTGAATAAAGACAGAAGGGACGTTCATGGAACAACTAGCTTCCTCAGAAGACAGACATCTCCTGGACCTGGCACCAGCTGTCAGGATGTCCAAACAACAAAATTTGTTCTCTTTCATTTTCTTGCAAATAGTGTTTTAAAGAAAACCATGTTCAAAGAAGGAAACATTTCCACAATAAGGAGCAACCAAGGAGACGGCTCAAAAAAGACCTGAGGCAAATTAAAGCCCAATTTAACTTTTACTCAATAACTTCACTTTATTGGGATGAATCATTTATGTGGTGAAAAACTTCAGCTTACTACACTAGAAAACTCAATTAATAGTCAAAGTGCTTAGAGAATAGGGAAGTGGAAGCATGGAGGTAAAACTCCAGTTACCAAGCTAAGAAGCAGAAGTAAAAGCCTTTTGACACAGAGCATTAAGAAATATCGACGAGGAAATGGGAAGAGTTCCCCCTCAGTCCACAGCAGGAAGAATGCTTGCACAGGGGAGTCGGTGAACGATAAGGGATAATAAATGCAGGTGCAGGACTTGGGAATGACTTGTAGCACACTGTGCCATTGCAGGTGGGCCCCAAATGATGAGCCAAAGGCCACACAGGAAGCATGCAGTGGAACAGGAACAAGACTGTCAGTGCCCCAGCTGCCCCACTGGCAGAGTCATCACCCCCGCTGCCTCCCTAGATAGATCAGAAAGAGGGTTTGCCTGCCTGCTCCTTGAATTATGGAAAGGATGTTTTATCTTGGCTTGCAGACACACTTTCCCGATTGCTCAGTGCTGTTAGCATAAGGAGCCTTTGTGACTGGGTATGCTTCTTAGGGGTTGCTCTGTCTCTGCTTTCTAGGCAGAAGGTACCAACAGTATTCAGAACAGCAGCATAAAAGGACAATCACAGCCTTGCCTTTACCACCAAGAGATGAGAAGACAGAAAAAACCTCCAGCATTTTTCACATCACCCATTGCTTTTCTTTTGGATCTGTGTGTAACTACACCAATACCTCTTAAATACATTGGAAAATAAGTCACATTTATCACAGTATCAGACATTGCTTTTCCTCAGTTGTGAAGAATCCAACCGATCAGTGTGAGAATCAAGTTGTGGGGCAGGAGCAGTTTGTGAATTACAGCTTTTTCAAAAGGGAATGGAGGGAGTGAGCACTTTTGTTCTCCAGCAAACTTAAACTTAGCAGCAGAAACCAAGTCCATAACTAAATTTTTCTGCTGGCTGCCTTGTTTGCTTCTTAAATGTAGAGGAAGGAATATTAGGTTCAAGTAGTAGCCACAGGAAAGGGGAAAGTGAGTAGCTGAGATTGAATGATAGCTTGATTGCTGTGGTCTCTCAGGTTTTATCACATTAGAATAGGTTTAACCCTTCAAAATCTGGTCACTTCTCATCTGTGGTAGGAAAACTGCTTTGTTAGAAAGAGAAAAATGCACTGGTGCATATGGTATACCATTAATATGTCTCACACCCCTTAATAGGAACATTTGTACACAAATGTGGTTTTTGGGATCTAGCCAAGAGCAGAGTACCCTAGTGAATCATAATGCACAGCTAATGAGTTATTTTTGGTAAATTTGGCAGTTGGAGTTAATAGAACCAATTTGTCGCCAAAAAGCTAAATCACTTACCGCTTCTTTGGAGGTGCTAAGTGGATCTAGAACTTCAGGATGCTGTCAATAAAAATGAAAGAAACACATCAAAGCTGGCTATTAATTTGTGCTCCTCTACTTCTGTTTAGAACAAAGGTAAGATGTATGAGATGCTATGACAGGCAGGCAAGAGTTCATTACAGGAAGCAATAGTGCAATTTAACTGTGCTCCAGGGCTGATGCTTGCTGTCTGAGGTGGGTGACCATGAAGAAAATAGACTATTATTTGGGGGAAACATCCAATTAAGACAGCTAGCCCCAAAGTGCAAAGCTCTGAAAAGATGTTGAATTGCCCATGTCCTAAGCATTTGGAGATGTGGAGTTTTGGTTCAGCCTGCTACAGACTGCTTATAAATTCAGATCTGGAATTATATTTCACATCCTTCTGAAACAGAAAGGTATTCAATTCAAATTGAAATTGAAGGGGAGGCTGGGAGGTTAATATGAGGTTTTGGTTTGGGAATGTCTCTGGTGGCAGAAAAAAGTCAAATTATTTTCCATTTAAAGAGTATTTCTCCAACTCAGAAAGTCATTGCCACAGACACCAGCTCTATTTCCTGTGGGAAATTCCCCTTAACTCCTCCCTTTCAGGTGTAAGTTGCCATTAATGCCCTTCCTATGTTGAGCAAAGGAGCTTCATATGGATGTGCAAAAGATACCCACTGAAGTTTCCACTTTAATATCCAATGAAAAATGTATTTGGGTAGGGAACTCTAGTTTTGAGTGTATAGCAATTGTCTGCATTAACCAACCAGTCTAAGTGGAGTGCACTGAATAGGAAATGAGAGTAAAGCAAAAGTTAGAGCTATGCCAAACTACCTGAGTGTAATGTGGATAGCAGTGAACTGTGACTCATGTCATGTTGTGTTATGTGGCATCAAATCACTGTACAGTGTGACACAACGTAAGCAACATGAGTGGCGTGAATGTGACACAGCACAGCCTTTTTTCCTCTCTCTTTCTCTTTTCGTTTTTTTTTAAAGACCATTTTACTTTTAATCAGATAGCTGCTGTCAATTCAGATAACAGCTGCCTGACCCAAATTTTCAGCTGACTGAAGTGGACGAATACTGAAGTGTGGACTTTCTATTACGAAAAGTTAACATTACAGACTAGCATCTCTGTGCTAAAAATACTCCTGTCTCTTTCTCTTCCCCCCACCCGCTTCTTCCTCCCCTAACACTAGTTATGTTTTCTTACTGATACTGAATCAATAATTTCATTTCTATATTACAAATCTTAAAAAAATACTGGCAAAAAAGTATACTGGAATTTTACTTACTGATGTTTAATTATTGATGTAGGCTTCTTTAAACATATTTGGCTCTCTGAAACAGCTCTTTAGAACTGTGTTCCATTTCTTATTGCTTACCTATTCTGTTTGTTCTCTGCCTCCCTGATCCTTTTCGATTTTCTGCAGGTTAGCAAGTGCTGCATTGTCTGCTTTTGAAATGTGTCTTTAGGCATGCTTTTGTTTGACAAGGAATGCCAAGGCTGAGCTGACAAAGTCTGTTTGAAAATCTTTTTCCAGGTATACAAGATCAGTAAGTCTGTTCAATGTATTCTGTGATTAGTATTTTTCTTCAGATATTTATATCAACATTTCAGGTTTAGTGAAAGATGTTTTCTGAGCATACCTGTCAGTGGGAAACCTACTAAAGGTAAGTAACAGTATCATTTATATATTCAAATGTATAAATATATTTATGGTAAATAGTTGACATCTCTCTCCATATAACTTAAAAGAAAATATACCTTTAACAAGCACTCAGCCACTGTTCTTTCCACCAGTTGAAACAAATATCAACTTACGAAAGCTGTCTTTTAGGTATTTTTGCTCTAGCTCTTTATAACCAGGATCATTTTAAACACAATATTTAGATTTCTGCACCCTTTCCCCTGCAGGGGCAGGGGCACTGGGGATAATGTTTGTCCTACAAGGCAAACTCTCAGGTGAGCAAAGCCTTTATATATTCAGACACTGCACACTCATGAATTCCAAACAGGATTTTTTTTTTTTTTAACTGAAGACACATCTTTGCCTTTTACCTCCCCAGTTGCAATGCAGAGATCATGTTCTTGACAAAACAATTTAGTGAAAGCTGCACCCAAAGCCTCCCTAAAAGAGGCAAACTGAACAAAGGTGGCACAATTAAAACATGTAGAACCCTCTTTTACCAACACATCTCCTATTTGCCATGGGATACAATGGCCTCAGGAGGCAGCCTTCCATGCTAGTGACCGCAGAGAATTTTCTGAATCCTTGGAAAAAAAGTACAACAGCCCCAAAACCTTCACCTTTTATTCCTACCCTCCACAGAGCTGCCATGACATAATTCTATTATCACTGACTGTCTCCTGATTACGGCTGGAGCCTGATACGCTTTTTGTTTTTACACAGGGACACCTGAGCAAACGATTCCCATATACCAGGTGGTGCTGGGATTTACCAGGTGGTGCTAGGATCCCAGGCAGTTCCCTCTGATCTGGAAATTAAAGTCTGTATAGAAGATTTGACAATAAATGTCGATGAATTAGCAAGGGTATGAACTGAACGCTGAACACAGGCCTAGCTGAGGGACAGAAATTTTAATGTAGACCAGAATTTTCCTTCTGATGATGACAACAAATGCTTGTTGGAAAGCAGAAGGCAAGTAAGGGATTTGTGAATCTCTCCTATGGTGAGATTAAATCTGCTCTCCTATGGTGAGATTAGGTCAGCTCTCATCTAAAAGGCTGAAGAAATCCTTCAACAGGAAAGAATCCTCATTTTCTTGTGATCGAAACTCTGGGTAATAGAAGTGTCAAACTCTGAATTCTAGAATCAGCTACATTTTTTTTTTTTTTTTAGGGTGGGTTTATTTTTTTGTTTGTTTTTTGGGGTTTTGTTTTTTTTTGTTTGTTTTAATCTTTGTTTTTCATAGAGGACTAAACTAAACACCTAAATTTGAAAATGACAGAATCAAAATCCAGACTCCAATTTTGTCACCTGAACCTAAAACTGCTTTACTGTAATTACATTTTAAGATTCTCTTCTCTGTTAATTAAGTTCACACTTAAATGTCCTGTATCTCCATTAGGCATTGTCCTTTATTAAGCAACATGGAGCCACCTCCAGTCAGCAATAAGCAAAGAGATTCCTACATCTATTGGGTGTATTAAAATTCCACTGTCCCCTCTCTTTTCTTCCATATACCACTAAATTTTAAAGCAATATCAAGATAATAATAGGCAGCCCAATCCTACCAAGGCATGACCTTGTCAAATCATGATCAGAAGAGACGAGCATGCACACTCCATGTTTTTTCCCAAAGGGCAAGGTACAGAGCTGAGAAAGACCACAGGAGCCAAGACTGTAAACTTTAAAAATATGTGTCACTTTAAAAATATATTTTACTTTCACTTAATTTCAATTATATTAATGCTAATAGCAAAAAATATCCATGGATGCAAGAATGCATTGCACATTCCTTGCCCAAAGAAACAAATAATAAGAAATGTCTGGATTTATGTGAAAATAAAAACCATAAATATTCTAACAGTTTTCTGCCACAGCAAAAGTACTAACCTAGTGCATTTGAAACTGGAAAAGGGTAACAATTGATCTTAACTTTGAAACATGCAAAAGTATTTTCCTTATGATCTTTTGCCATAGAAAATGAAACCAGTCAATTCAAACGTACGGAAGTTGATCTTGTTTAAAAGGTGCTTGGCTCTCTAATTACATGAGAAGTACCTTTCTTTAATAATTTATTAGAAATATGGGGCAAGATAAAGACAAAGTCTAAAAATACCCACCATGTAAACCAGTGTTGAACTGCTCTCTTAAAATTAAAAGCTGAAATTCTTTGACTGTCTCATTTTCTAGCAGAACACAAGAAAGGAGTATTTTAGTTGGTTCTCACCCTCCAGGCAAAGTAGTATAAAACCTCTGGCCTGATTCCAACCCCATTATCAAAGGACCACTCACCTAATCTAAAAAAGCAGCTCTTCATCAATTTATCATTAACAAGAGCATTACAATATAATGTAGGGAAACGGCTTTCCACCAGGGATTCAGTTAATGGGAGTCTAGAGCCACATAACAAGCATGGCAGAAGATATGCCACAGTAGGTGAAGATAATATACATATATTCTACGCAAAGAATACTGCAAATAACTTCTCTGCTGTTGATGAGCTCTCTGCAATAGTTATTTTTTTAATATTTAATTTTAAAAGTTGAGGTGTCATTGAATTCTACAGCAACATACATGAATGCAAAATAATTAGTTGCTGACTGCCTATGAAAATGTTTTATACAATTTATTTGGCATCAGTGAAAATGTGACTCTGGTAGGTTTTTGCAGGATTTTGCAACTCAGTGTTGATTCCCTGTTCACTGTCTATCCCACTACCTCTAACCCCAGGAGTTCAAAAATCACAAGCCAAGCATCCAAAATTCAGGAGGTGGTTAGTTAAGATATCACAAAATACTATGCGAGTGATCTTTGGCTTTTTATCCTCCTTCTGAGAATTAGGAATATTTCTTCTCAATCTAAGCCCATAGCTCCATGGGGTAAACACACTATTTTATAATTTTTAAGCACAAGCTGAATTTGGACATACTCCTATGAATGCTGCAGCTGAAGCTTTAAGGAAAATGCTGATAGTGTAAGGCGAGCCACAAAATCACAGCTGGCAAGTCTCTTAAGAGTACCTAGGCTGTGGTTCCATCCTTGGTCATTAATGTCACATCATTGCTCTGCTGCACCCCCGAGCAGGAAAAATTCAAGCCAGACTAGGGCAGGTAAACAACTTTTTTGTACAGCTCACCAAAGCCTGCAATACAGAGTTGGTGACACATTTTTGAGCTGACATCAGCTGGGAGAGAAAATATGCTATCTGTTCTAGCCTAAAACTTGCCAATGTAAAGTTAAGCCATCAACGATACTTGAAGAAAGTAGAACTAGCAGAATGAGCTTGTATCAGATCAGCACTTTGCATCATGAGGCTGCAGGTTTTTGGGGACCTTTGCCAGGAGCCATGAAGCCAACTGTATCACTGAAGCACAGCCTCACCTGAACTCAAAACAATAAAGAATACTTCGTGCATAGAGCGAGCGAACTGGAGCTTCACAAGAAAACCAGAAAAGAAGTCTCACACCATTCATATTTCTAAAATAATTTCATCTTAAGAGAGACAGTCATTGGTATACTCCCAATATTACATTTCCCTAGCATATAGGTTTACTGGACTATATTACTCTAAGACACGTAAAAAGAGTACTTTGGACTTATCTGGTATAAATGAACTAACTTCCATCAGCTATAAGAAATTCATCCATTACAGGCTATACAAAAATTTCTTGTACTTAAATGAATGTAAAAGCACTTAGGAAAAAAAAAAAAGCCACAAAATACCTTCAGTAAATGAAGAGGTCTGATGAAACAGTGAACTGCATGGCGTTTATGTCACTTCAACTCAGATCTAGGAGTGAAGTTATATATCCTGAAAAAAATACCAAGTGTTGCTATACATAACAGTTCATCTGATCAGCAACACAGGTCACAGCAAGCACTTCACCCCAGTGCTCTGGCTTACCATGTGGGCTCCCTGCAGAGCAGAGATGAGTTCAAGGTCGCTACCCTGAAATTTGAAGTCTGCTGCAGGACTGGCCCCACCCACCTGTGAGACCTCCTTCCCCTTCTCTGACCACGATCTCCCATGACAGCTGCATTCCTCCAAACAGTGAATCTGCCAGCAAACAGGCAAGATGCTCCTGAGAGGAGGAGATGACTTTTGGAGGAGCTGGATGTGGACTACAGACCTTCTTCCCTGAGGAGAGAAAAATAAACTCACTTGCAAACTTCAGTGCAAACCTCATCTTTCCAGCTGAACATCCCTCAATAATTTCTTCAAACAAAGCAAAATTCTATAAAATAATCAAATTCTTTTCCCGACAGGCTGAGAAGAGACAGAGGGGAGTGCTTCATACACAAAGATGCATTCACACACACACACTGCTCTCAGTAACAGAAAGTGTTTTGATATTACACTGCATGAGGGTACACAAGAGCATACTGAGACCAAACAACACAGTTACAGTATGTCAGGAACAGGATTAGGAGATGTACTACACTGAATCAAATATGTAATGAAGTACTCACACAGATATTTGATGTTATTGCCGTTGGCCTCTCTGCATTGCCAAAAGGAACTGATATCCTGATACACAGCTTAAACACAAAAGCAACCTTCTTTCTCAAAATATTTTGAGCATCATTGGACTGGGGATACTCGCTTCCTTCCAAAGCTGCTGGTGGTCTCTGCTAACAAGTTTTGTTTGACAATAGCTTCATATAACAAGGCAAATCCTTCGCTTTTGACTATTTCCCTTCAAATGAGGAAGAAGACAACTAGGGCGGGGGTGGTTACCCAAAGCCATGTCCTGTCACTCTTTTCAAGATTTCCTCCCTGCCCCACTCCCCGATCTGAGACAAAGAGGCAAACCGAAAAAAAGGACACAAGAGTCACGCACACCAAACCAAATCACATCAGTAGAAACTCTCCGCTTTGATAATTTCAAAATATTTCATTTTTAATTCAGTTTTAAAAACATGTTTTGTAATTCAATTCACCAGATATTTCAAACTAGACAAGTGATTTCTGTCTCGCTTCAGACCTGTCAAATCAGAACGCTTCACCCCCAGGAAGCATCTTCCAAGAAGTTATTGGCATTTAATCATTCCTATTAACTGCTTTAATTTCGAGGAACTGACACCTTCCAGGGAAAAACCCATTTTGCCAGAGAATTCCCAGCCAAACCCAACAAATAGCACCCCTCTAGAAGGTCTCAAGAAAAAGTTGAGTGGTTTTCCCCGAAAGATCGTTCTGTTAATGTTGGACATTCATTTCCACGTGCGACAATATCAGGTCAAAGCTGTCAAGAAGATAGGCAGAGGACTTCCCTCTGCACACCACCACAGAGCCCCCAGGCTGCATCCCACTCCAGGAAGGTGGGGGGAAACGCACAGACTGCAGCACCTTCACAGGAAGAGCCCAATTTCAGAAAACACAGCGTCTGTACCAGTTAGATAAAGTATCTGACCAGGGAAACTGCAAGAGCAGCAGCGAAGGAGGAGAACCAGGCTGAGAAGCTGTAGGAACAGCAGGAGGAGATGGGGATAAAGGTTACTGAAGGTCAAGTACAGCTGGCGCATCGCTGCCGGCACGAAATTGCTGCTGCATTCCAGGAAATCATTCCCTCTCATCTTCCTGAGCCTGTCACATCCCATTTTGCTTACTGGTTCCTTTTCAAGGTGTTTGTCTTATTTGTCTCCTTGGGTTTGCTGTTTATCTCCATTTATTCTCAGCATAATTTGAGGCTCGTTGTTCGTATCCTGTGACTGGTGGGCAGGTGGGGGAGAGCTAACCTGTGTAATGATCTGGAGAATCTACGTGGGAATGAGGGAGAGCAAGATTAGTAGAAGTGATTACAGCGGGAGTTGTGATGGGAATATCATTTCACCAGAGCAAGCAGTGGGGGACCAGCTGGCCTGCGTCTTGTCATTTTTGCAGAGAAAACTGAAGGAGCCACGTTACTCTGTGTGCGCTGTGTCCGGGAGCTATAAAATTACCTACTGATGAATAAGCGGGAAAGTTGTCTGAAATAAAGTTTAGGAAGCACTAACATACCTCACGCAATTCCAGCTTTATGGTAATGTATGTTAGATAATTAGCACCAATGGGTAAGAGGCATGAATGCTCATACATCGAAAGTAAAGCATTAGCATATATTTAGCAGATTACAGTTAAATTTATTATGAGCTACCTGCCTCTGCTGAAACAGTTCTTACAGCAGGAAACTCGGTCCTCCTTTGGAAAAGAAAAAGGTATTAGGACTTTACATTTTGCTTGCTGGGGGCTCTTTCGAAGAAACCGAAGCTCACTATTCACAAATGAACTGTGAAAAAAACCCTATCAACAGCCTGGGCCTACACATTGGTGGCAGAGCGCTGGCAGGGGCTGCGGGGACAGCCTCTGTGAGGAGAAGCCGGGGCTGCCCCGTGCCGGACACGGCCGGTTCCGGCCGGCTCCAGCTGACCCACCACAGGGCACAGCTGAGCCCCGCTGCCGTGCGCGGGGCACCTCTGGGAAAACGTATTTAAAGAAAGGGCAGAGAATGCCGAGTGGAGAGAAGATGAGGGAACGGAAAGAGAAACAACGGGGGGAACACCAAGGTCAGAGGAAGAGGGGCTCCATGGCAGAGCAGATACCCACTGCAGCCCACGGAGCCCCACTGGACCAGACAGACACTCCTGACAGGACTGCAGCTCCTAAAGAGCCCACTCTGAAGCAGAGGAAAGGTGTGAGGGGGAAGAAAAGCAGAGAAGAACTGTGATGAACTGATCACAACCCTCATCTCCGCTGCACCATTCAGGGTGGGTGTAGAGGAATCTGAAGTGAAGTTAAGCCTGGGAAAGGGGGGAGGAAAGGTGGTGTTTTAACGTTTGTCTTTTGTTTCCCACTACTCAAGTTAATAATTAAATATTTATTTTAACTGGCAATAAATTAAGTTAATTTTTCCCCCAGTCAAGTCAAACATTTGAGGGAGATTGGCTCCTAGTTCCTGTTGAGCTTAGGACTCGATGTCTACACCTTCACTGTAGGACAAGTGTAGATGGATCTGGGGCAACCTGCCTTCTCCAGAGGCAAGACATGAAGTCAGCTCATCAGCTGTGCCTTGCACCTGCAACGGGAGCTAAAGTTCCTTTGAATTACACTCAGCTACATCTTGCATTCATGAGACAGCTCCTGCCTCCTCCTGACATCCTGCCCTGGATGAAGAAGTATCTTCTCTGGCCCTAGTCATGATTATAGTATCTTTTAATTTTAGCATTGTAATATGTCAGTATTTGCAGGTTTTTAATCCTGATGCTAACAATTTACCAGTTAACTGAGTCAAAGATATTCTGTGCTAGGAATCTCCTGGGTAAATGACTTAATTATATTAAACTTGTTTCCTGGATGTCTCAGCCATTGTTATGTTTGTAAAACAATCCACATTAAGGGTGCCCTGTTTTTACATCCTTGCCCAAGCATGACTTTTTTAATGTCTTCATCTGCTTGTCTGTGGAAGTTTAAGAAAGTTGAGATTTGACAATATGGTAACTCTACTGTTATCTTGGAATTCTTTTATTCTTCAGGAGTCATTGCAATTTCTGTCTTTGATACAGGCAAGGCTGTTTCATATACTGACTAATGTTGCTCATGTTGTTACAAGAGTATTCACGGATGATATATTAAAAAGGGATATAAAGAAAAGCATTTTTGAGGAACAAATCCTGTTTTTCTTCACATACCCAGACTTAGACTAAGCAGTTCTCTTACTCAGAGTGCAAAAGCAGAAACCTAAATTTAAAACAAGAAGTCAATCTTTCTTTGTGACATGGTTAGAATATACCACCAAGAGTTAGGAAATTGAAGAGGTCATGTATCTGACACTGAGAAGCACATCTGCACCTGCTTAAAACTTATATACTGGTCACAGCAGCATCGTGTGGAAATAAAATAATCAGGATCAGAGGTAACAAGGGAGTTTCTGGATAAATCCAGACAGAAAGGCCGTCCAAGAATACCCTCTTGCCAAGTTGCTCAGGAAGCACAAGAATAAAGTTAAGGCTTCTGTTTTCATACAGATTTAACTATATAAAGCCAAGTGACCCAGTGAGAAAGACTGGCAGCGAGATCCACTCCAGAGTAACCAATAGACTGGAGATTAAAAAACTAACATGAGACATGGAAGAGGCCCTGGTCTTGATATGGCAAAACAGCTTCTTTCCTCCTCTTCATTTTTTAAGGTTTTGGGACATCCGAAGGCAGAACGGAAAATGCTTTTGCCATCCAGCTGTTCACACTACCAGGATGAATCTGTGAGAGTGAGAGCTGTAGAAACACCTAATAGAGGTGCCTTGGAGGGAAGGAAAAGGCTGCAGACAGGGAGTATGGTAGGAGACAAAGAACAGGATCCTTGCATTCATTTTACAATTTTCACCCCCCCTAGAAACAGGGAAAGACAAGCAAAACAGCATAAAGAATAACAATGTATTTTCTGCGTCGTTTAAAATACTAAGAATACAGAAATTGAAATGTTCTTTTCTTTGATTCATCCAGTTGCACCTGTTTTAGACAGAGAGGAAATGCAAAATAAACATGAGTATTCATTCTTACTTGCATGATTATTAGTGTGAGTGGAGAAAATTCAGCTCTTCTGAGCTGAATTTTGCCCCTTGTTTTTCCTGATCACTGTGGATTACAATCCTGTTACGCTCAGAATTACTAAGAGTAGAACAACATTTGCTTCTTTGGAGAACAGAAAGGCTTGCTCGAGGTTTGCGTGTATATTGACTTTCTGAACACTAGAGCGATATGCATACCTTCACCTTAACATTTGTCCTATTTTGTTTGCTCTTTATTTCTTATATTTTTTTAATCACAATAGAAAAAAATTACAGATTTACAGAATGGTTTCTCAAACACATTCAGTACCTATATGAACTGATTTTTTTCTTACTCAGAAACAAGAACACTAGATATTTTTCAAGAGCTACAATAGGTACATACAACAACAAGTAACTATATATGCAGAAGGCCCTGGGGACAATGGTTAGGCAAGATTTGAGTATGAGATATGACACCAAACCAGAACTGGGATTCAAATACAGGCTTGGTACCAGCAAAATCTAAGTGAGCACTGGATAACTTTGCAAATGAACAGGAACTTGGTTGCTTCTGAATAAATGATCGTTACATGAAGCTGCTGGAGAACAATAACCATGGAAAAGCTAAGCCCAGTTTACTCCAGATTTAAACAAACTTTGTAAGTCTCATTCCCAACATCTGTTTGGTCATGTTTCAGGTTTAGCTGTGAAAGTTTGCAGAATCTTGGGGGGAAAAAAAAGAAACAAAACAAAAAACCCGAAACAAAACCAAAAACCACAACCACCCCCTCCCTCCAATCTTTTGTAATAGAACACAGCCTTTACAGAGTCAATAAATTATTCATGAAGAAGACAGTATTACTATTAGACCCTGGGGTCTTGGGCTCCCCACATGTAAAAGATCTAACTCTACACAATCAATCCAGCAGGATAACTCTGTTATACTCTACTTAACCCAGATTGCCTTAACAGGGTTTGAAAATGGATTAGTGGATGATGAGCTTATTTTAAAAGCAATATTATCTCCCAGAAAAGCAGATGATAATTCCTACTAGCTGGTTTAAGAAATAAGATGATCCTAGGTTGGAAAGAAACTTTTCACATGTTCTCTTAACTAGCTAGACACTGACACATGCGATGACTAGAGACATGGGAGAAGCTAAGCATCAAAATAGGTATCAATCAAAAGCATTCCCACTAAGCAATAGTGTTCTTAGACTCTTAGAGAGTAGAAAGAATCTAGACTGACAAGAGGATATCAGAACTGGCTTATTCTTGCAAATTCTCTGAATATCATCTATGAAGGGGCAAGCAAGATTTCTGGAATGGCTACAACTCTTCATCATTACAGCAACTCCCATGATTAATACTAATATGTTGAGGATATCCAAACACACTTCTAATTAGAGAGAGGCATAAAGCTGAAAGCATTTCTAGAGACCAAATGTTTCATTGCTCTCTATTTTTGGTGACTACAGGACATCCAAAAACCACAGCAGAATTTACTATCTATAATGATAGGTTCAATTTTTATTTACCACAGAAATTTCAGCTCACTATCAAAGCACTGTAGTATAGTCATTTTTTATTTTGCACTTGTCAAGACAGCTGTTTTTCCTGCATGCATGCATTTTATTTGTTCATAATATTCCCTTGAAACAGAGAAAATGGCTGGAAATAGCTCCAGAGTGGATTGGACAGAGAACAGGAAGACTTACCACTACACAGAGACATCATGGGAGTCCATCAAGCAGATCAGAGATGTGCTCTTCTGGGAGGTCTATGAGGAAGCCCTGTTGTCTTTTAACATGCTACCAGCCATCTATCCTCAACAGTGCCATGGTTGGAGTCAGGAGTATTTTGCTTAGTCAGGAGTATTCTGCAGAAGACAACTTATGAATATTCACTCAAATTAGAAGAAAAAAAATATATCACATGCTTCCTGCTTACTATTGAGAAATAGTCTAGATCTGTACTATGACAGCTTCTCAACAAAGGGTAGCATTAAAAGAATACAACAGAATGTTCACTGAACAGGAGTTTTGATTTTACAACTGAGACCGTGCGTCTCAAAATCCGATGCCAAGACTGAAAATATTCCAGACAAAGAACAGAGACATATTCTGAACTTCCTGTGCATCTACTGAAAACAGTTCATATTTTGTGTATCAAATCTTCCCAGCAAACTGTTCATAGGCAAGCCCTAGGCTGAAAGATGTTCGCATAAAATATTAGTTGAATAAATTCAAACTAACATGTTTCTGGATCCAGTAGAGCAATTTGTAAGAACAGTATCTACCACTGGCATACATGGTCACTCCAGGGTTCTGTGAAAACAGACAGAACTCCAGAACTCACAACATTTTACACTGGTGTAATATATCGCTCTTGTTAACAAAATGGCAGCATGACAAATGTAACGCAGGAGTACTGCTTGGCCCCCTTTGCTTAGCACATTTTCTCTCCTTTTATTCTTCAGTACTTTTTCTCCCAACATGTTTTTTGTTTTCTGTGCTGCTACCTGGCTCTTCCCTTTCAGACAGCCTCTTCCTGACAGTTATCAGGGTTTAACATACTGTACTAGGAGGCTCGTGAATATTGCTCTTTGATTTTCAGTGCTTCATGATGAATGGCTAGGAATCGTTGCTGAAAAAAAAAGGGGGGGGGGGAGAAAAATAGTTTCTGAAAACCTTTGTGCTATTGAATTCTGCCTGCAAACTCTCCAGCATTGAATTACTTTGCTACAGGACTGTCACTCTGCACACTAGATGTAATAAACCTTCCCTCTCCCACACCCTAAAAGAGCAAGTTATAATGTGGGAAAAAGTAAGAGTATGAACCTTACGTTTGATTAGGATGCGTCCTTTCTTACATTTTTCCTTCTTGATTTTTTACTCTTTTGTTTTTCAAAAAGTCTGCCCAGATGTGTTTAATTTGAGGTACTTTGTGTCTTGAGTCCTTCGCCACTTCACAACAGACTCCCGCCTCTTTTTTCATTACATAAATAAAAGCAGGGAAGCAAGAATTAAAATGTTGGACCTTGGACTAACAAAGAGTATTCAGCTCAGCAGAGAAATATGCTAGCTTCTACTGCATTTAGCAACCTAGACAAAAGATGGGGTGGGAAGGCCACCGGGCAGAAAGAGAAGAGGAGCAGCTCTAAAACAGAAAGGGGAAAGTCTGTCCAACTGCACATTTCTGGGAGGTATCTGATGAAACTACTCTTACCTCTGGTTTTCTTTAGGGGTGTCGTCTTTGACCCAGAAGCTTTCCACCAGTGAAATTCAAGGAATTTATAAACTTGTCCAGGGTTTCAAGAACATACAGGTGAAATACATCCCCAGAGGACTGGATTTAGTCCATCACACCCGGGCACAGCATATGTAGCAGGCTCCACACCTTCTAGAAGCATTGGCAACATATCTGTAGCCGGGAAATTCCAGGCAGGAGCAGGGCCACACTGTTACTGCATGCTGCCATCACATCGACACAGCTGGAAATCCAGCCTGAAATCACTGCTGATGACCCTCCTGCAATACCCTGCAGAGCAGCAAGGATCCCAGCAGGTGAGACTAGCTCTTGACACCACTTCTGCAGGTGACTGAAGGTCAGCGCAGCCACCCAGCAAGCTGCTCTCGTTCTCCCGTGGGGCAATCCCATGCTCCTCAGCAATGGTTGTGGATATGGAGCATGGTCAGACGAACACAGCAGTGGCTGGTCCATGGGGGATGAGCAAACAACTCCCCCCGCAACCACACTGCCCCCCAGACAAGCTTCCTGTCCTCATTGCTTGGTGAGAAAATAGTCCAGAGTTGTGAATACAAATATTATGCAGCAATGTTTATGTTCTGTATTATTAAGTCTTTTTAAGGCAGTAACTCAGAATACATACCAGGCCAGGGCATACTGCTAGTTCAAATGTGAAAGCAATTTCCTAAGAACATATACATCTGAGGCCTTAACCGGTAGAACCTCAGGAAAGTCTACCGAGCACTGCTAATGTCAGGGAAGGAATTAAACCAATTTCCATCAGCTGGGACCATGTTCTTAAGAGTTGGATCTCAGTCCTCTCTGTTGTTCCCATGACCTTAAAAATACATTTTTTCCCTTGATTTTTCTCCTTCTTCTAAGTGCCATAATTTCCCAGTCTGGATTAATGAAATACATAGAAGCTGATGGTCCCTGCCACAGAGGGCCAACAGCCTAGAAGCAGTAACAAAGAGCACAGTGGCAAGTGCCAGCAAGGGAAGGAAAAGAAGCATTTCTGGGTGCACTCACTTCTGGATGAAAAAGTTCAAATTTATCACTTTCACCTTGCTATGCTTCCATGAATGATAAGCTTCAACTCCAGAATAGTTTAGCAGTTTCCCCTTTCAGGATTCACGTGCTTAAAAGCACACACAGCAGTGACTTTACAGCATTCAGCTTCCCCCAACTTCTTCAGCATGATGGAAAAATACAGAACACATTTCATAGTATATAGCACAGTGTTTGCCAACTTCTTGCAGTTCTCAGTCTCTGATTCCAGAATGTTTCTGTACCCTTCCTACTAACTGGTTGCAACACAGAAGAACTGCACAAACTCATACATGCCTAGGAACAAGGAAAGGCTATGACTTAATCTTGACGGTATACATGCTAAAGAATTAAAATAGTTTAAACAGGATGAAAAAACCCAAACACTTTTTTACTTTAATAACCAACCATAGCTAATACTTCCTTGCCAAGAGGACCTAGGCATGGACCAAATGCCTATTTACTAGAGGGAAGAGGAAGTCACGTGGGAAACGTAATCAGCCTGTTGGAGCACTACGCTCCAATTTATGTCATATGACTGTCACCATGTGTCTGTGCACATCTACATTCAGACCACAGCTTGCACAAGAAGATGAGTATCACTTCCCCCACCGAAACCTGCTGATTTCCCTGGGAAGCTCGTAGGAGGCAGACCTGTGGGCCCTGCAGATAGTGCCACTCGGCCCTGTGGCCTTACATGGCTGAGGCTCCTCCAAGGCTCGGTAGGGAAGCAGCCGCAGCCACGTCAGTCCACGCTCCTCAATGCTCCTGTCCCACAGCAACAAATAGATACTTTCAGTTTGGTTTCCAATGCATCAAACTTTCCAGTGAAGTGGCTCTTTGCGTTTCACCTGTACCTTTTAACATCATGTGGATAGCCAGATTCTGTCCTCCCATCTGCTGGCTCACAAGGGGAGAAAACTGTCAAAATCAAACAGAAAAACAGCATTCTGTGTTGCATGACCACACAGTGGGCAGTCACAGCACACACACCAGTATAGCAGCAGTTATATTCATCTAGTGTTGTGTACATAACGGTGCTTTCACCAAAGCTAACTGATAAAGAGCAGAAGTTAGCTGGAAGATATATCAGTACTCTCTAGTCCTTACTGACTGGTGTGTTAAAAGGCTCCACACAGAGACGTGTCATTTCACTAAGAAGCCACTTTGCCCTGTGAAATTAGGGTGCCAGGGTCTCAGACAAATACATGGCTCTTGGCTGTAAGGTCACGATTTCTTTCTTGCTAAGTCCAACTTCTCTCCTCTGTTGTACCAGATCAGTCTGACATTTAATGGGATTCGTGGGATTCTTCATTTTTCCTGAGAGCCTACTATATTTATAGGCAAGAAATACTGTTTTGCCTTTTTTTTTTTTCCCCCAACAGTTCTGTAAAATAGCTCCACCTTTTAGGGGTCTACACTAAATTTTTTAATACTACAGAGAATCCTTGATTTGCAAAGGAATGCTCAGAGTAGAAGAGGCTTCCTTTGCAACAACCCCCCACCCTTCCAACTTTTGTAAAGTTCTCTTCACAAAGTTCCAAAACACTCTGGTTTAGAGGCAAAGCACTCAGAAAGCTTAACATTAAGTTAAGCTTTTTTTCCTTTGTTCTGGAGTGTGCATTTTGAAGCAGGGTTGTTAAGCAAGGAAAATAACAAAAGATCCTCCACAGAAAAGGTCATTTTCTGGCAGGAGTTTCAGTTCATACCTATTAAATGCTCACATAGAGCTTGTTTTATTGTTTGCTTGTTTTAAAACTAGAAGAGACATTCAGTTCCATATTCAGAATCTGTATGTAATGTTTCAGCCTGGAGCATATTTTTACAGTTAAGTTATAAAACCTTAAATTAAGAATTTATAAAAAATATATGACAACTCTGCAGCAATAACATTGCAAACAACATCACTATAATGATAAAAATGATTAAATGCTATCATTCTGTTCAAGACATTGCCAACAGATTTTGTGTTAACTGCCTGCAATTAAAGGTCTGTCTTTTTTAATAACAACATATTAATATGAATTCTACCAGTACTTTTGTAGCTTCCAAAATATTATTGAAATAAATAAGTTCAGGAGGAGAAAGAGTAACACAAACAGGGAAACAGACTGTTTCACAATTATAAAAGCCCTTGGCAATAGACAGTTCAGTTTTAATATAAACCAGAATTTCTTAATACAGGTTACCCAGAGCAGGAGACTAGACAAGTTCTGTACTAACCTGATTTAATATGCCTGCCTGGGAGTACTGAGCATTCAGAACATTATACTCTGTAACCTCTAGGAGCATCCTAATGAACTGGGGGAGCAAGATTAAACTAAAATAAATACATAAATTATTTTTTTAAGAAGTATGGCAGAGGGGCAGCAAGATTTGTACTGGCAGTAGGTTGCATTTTTTTTTCAGTCTCTTCATTACTCATTACAAGTAAGTTAGCTAATTGCTAAATAACAACAAAAAAAAGACACTAATTAGAGTAGTGGCTTTGACATCTGTGTGTATTCAAAGTTAAAACTTAATTAGAAGTTAAAACTATGTTGTTTTATTGATGCGTTCTTAGCATTTTTAGCCCTTTAAACATTAAATGGAGGTTCACTTAGGAAGGGACATTACAATGAAACATTTAAATACACTGTTAATTTTCTCCTCTAGTTAGTGATACTTGCCTTTCTCCTGACACAGTCACTAGCAAAAAAAGAGCAAAAAGAGAAACCTGCCAAACATGAGCAAATATTTCCCCCTTCTTTCTAGAGTAAATTATTGTCTCTGAATTGCCACTCTTCTTATTCCAGTTTTATTCTTTTCATTTGTCGGCAAGGGAATTCATATGCTCCAGCCCCCCACCTCCCCCCCGGCCCCCAACAATGATACTCTGCTAATAAACTCTTACTGCCTTCTTCTATCTATCAAAACCACTGCATAAATCCCTGCCTAGGAATCCTCACCGCTCAGACACACATACTGCTGACCCCCCTTGGGAACAGTGAGCAGAACCCTGTGCCAATCAGCAATTATAAGATAATGGTACTAAAAAGCCTGAACCTGGGAGTTACCCGGTTTCTCTGCCAACCCTTGCAGGACTCTTATGTGCCTGGGAAATAAGTAATTAACAGACTAATTTATTGTTCAGTATAAAGGATTTCCATCCCTCTAGCCAGGCTTGACATCATCAAAATTCACCACCTCATCAGAAGATGCCAATTGTTCATCCTCATTTCAAAAGACACAGAAATCCATGAAAACATTGCTTCATAGCTGAATTTTGCTTTGAAAAAAAAAAAAATCATCACTGTCACAATTTGAGTATTGCCCTCCAATGCAAACACACATGCCTGATCTTCTAAAGTACCCTTAAATAAAGGGAGAGCTAAATTCACAAGACCCAGAGAAGCCAAAGCTATAATTAAAGTAGGCTGTGGATACACTGACACTCCTCACTCTGCAAAGTAAAGGATCAATCCGATTTTAACCTGACAACTAGTTTCATTGACCGTCCTGCAGACTGCATGGCATAACCTAGAACATTTTGCCTACAGAAACTAGATCATTGTTACAAAGAAAAAGCAAGCTTTAACTACTGATGGCAATGGACATTGCTGCTTTAGCTTACAGTCCAAGCCATAGCCAAGAGATTACTGTTCAAACACAGTATTACAACCTGTGTTTTCTAGCTGATACACAGTATTAAGGACTCATCTGCATTACTAAACGTGAGCAGGAGAGGTTACAGTAGTGGAAGTGATAACTGCAATGTTATAGCAGTCATCATGGTCAAGGGGAAATTGAGTTCAACTTCAAGGATTAAACCCTGGTGGAGAACAACTTTCTACTCCTGTGCTCTAGGTTATTTTCTTCCAGCGTAAGGAAGTCTGCCAGTTGGTCTTTGCAGACTCTGAAGGAAGGAATCAGTCAGATTTGCAATGTAGAAAAGAAAAGAAAAAAACCACCCAAACAAAAAACCAACCCTAAGTTTAGGGAATAGAGAGTGTGCATTAGAGATGTGAAATCTCCTTCACTGAAGATTTTTTTTTAAGAACAAATAGGATAAACACTTGTTGCGAACAAGCCAGGCATTCCCATTCCTGCCTCAGTTCAGAGTTACTGACCAGATGTTCTCTTGAGACTGCTCCAACTCGGATACTTTCAGGATTTTATTATTTACGATGTTGTTCCTGCATCCCTCCTGGTCCAGTCACATCACTCAAATCAGTCTCATCAGGCAAAGTATAAAACATGGCAAAATGATCCCATGACTCTGGATTGTTACAGAGCAGGAGAAAGAGTCAAAAAGAATACTGTTGGGACTGAGAGGGCTGATCAGCCTGCAGGGTGGCAAGGAAGGTGCATTTACTGAAAAAGAAGCAATTGTACAACCTCCCTGAGAGTCTCTGAAGCCTAAACCATGCTTTCCTGGCTTTGACAGACAACATCCTTTACACTTCTTGGTGGAGGAGGCAAAAAGGAGCTTAAAATGTGAGTTTGTTAAATCTAAAAAGAAAGTTAATAGAAGAAAAGTGAAAATGCAGAACATCATATCACTAATAAAAAGCTGGCTGAAAAGTTCTATTGAAGGATAGCACAAAGAAAAATGATGATATCAATTCGTAATACATCATGCAAGTATTTTTAATGAACTTTTTTTTAGTCCATAGCTCAAATCCTGACATTTATTATTTCAATGATTTCAGATGCTCTTTCCAGGATTTCTGTGAAAAAAAGGAAGCCATTTTCAAACCTTGAAACAAATTGGCTCCCATATGTAAGTTTAAATTATCCATCACCCTGCAAGAGGATTCAAGCAAAATCGAAGGCCATCTTGATGAATAATCAAGGTAAATTTGTCACATTTTTTACCGTGCTGCGTACTTTCAGAGTTTCATAAAAAGATCCACATAATTAGTTTAGCTTACCAGGAGAAAAAAAAAGTTGAATGACAAGGTCAGGCTCTTGCCCTTTCAGTAAATTAGAGAAGATTGCCATAAATTGCATAATATAATGAAACACCAATTTGCATATTTGCTGCTATATTAAAAGGGATCAGTTTTAGCTCGCAAAGCAGAACAAATAAAAACATGCATTTTAATAACTCAAATTACTCCCAGGAAGTGACCCTCAGCAGAAAGCCTGATTATCACTACTTAATTAGAAGCCTTGGAAATCTAAATCCTCCTTTAAATCCTATTCTGTGTACAGTGAAAGATGAAGCCGTGAGTTTTGTCTTAGATTCAATATTTACTCTTTACTAATATGTTTGCAGGGGAGACTTTCCAACATTATGAAGACATGCTAAAAAAATTAATATTCAAAGAAAGAGTGCATAAAACCTGTGTTGGCTTGCAGGTGCAAAGCAATTAACAAGCTGGCATTTGCAGTACTTTTAATTAATTAATTAAAAATTCAAAGCTGACTTTCATTTCTTTAAATGTTTGAACATTTTATCCATCAATAATGAACCACTACTTACTGCTGTGCTACAACAGCTGGTAAATGAAAAACTTAGTCCAACACTGTAAAAAAGTGCATAGGAATTTCACATCTTGCTTTCTCCTTGCAATTTAAAAATGCAATAGAGTTTGAAACTCTGTATGATGTGGAGGTGAATCTTGTGTGTCTGCTTAGCTGTAAAAACAAACTGCATTCTATATTACAGTTAAACCTAGAACAGGAATTAAAATCAAAAGTTTCAGTATAAAATGTACTTGGGTTTAGTTTTTAATTTAACTTAAAAAATTAAATTGTTTTCTTTGGGAAGTCAAGGTATTTTTCTTAAGAATAAGATGTTCTGCCCTGATCTTTAAAGGTTAAAATTACACTAAAAATATATATATTTTAAAAAAAAAAAAAGATATTTTGAGTCTTTTCTAAATGGTGACAAATAATAAATAGTCAGAGAAAAGTGCTGTGATTAAATTTACAAGTTGATATCACTGGAATGATAAATGTATTGTTTTCAGCAGAAAGATTTTGGTCAGTATGTATTTAAAAGGCACTACCATTAATATACTTTAATTAAAACATAAATACTACATTGCTACCTCACTAGGCATTCACTCAGCTGGAACTAACTGTATTTGCTTAATCTACAATTTTAGATGTATTAGCAAAAATAAATGTTGGTGAATGTAAGAGCCTGATTACATATCTTGGGTAAATTGGTGATAATGAGTCAAGAGACTTTGTGTTCATTCACATATATTAGAATAAGAATCATTATGAAATTAAAGCTAAGATTAATCCTGCTAATGACACCATGGAGCATCTGGGAATAAGATAACCCAGATGTCAAATTCACTGTGATACTGTGCTGCTATTTGATAGAGTAACCCCTTGAAGTGTTCTTCTAAGGCAGCTAGCTGGTACCCCACAGTCCCAGCACTTGAAATGCAAATGAGTGACAAGATAGACTAATAATGAGAGCAGATTCTAGCAGTAAGGAAAATGAATTAATTAAAAAAAAAATCTGAACCACTGATAAGAACAAGCAGCAGGCAACCCAATGTCCTCAATTAGGGTGGATGACATCTGCAGTGTATTTCTCTCTAATAAAGCCCTCACTCTGTATTCCAAAGCACACGATTCTAACACTGTTAACATTTTAATGTCTTGGGCGTGCATGGTAACATTAATTACAAGATGATTTGGATGACTTCTGAATCTCTTTTATGTCTTCCACTGAGTAAAAATCTGAGTTGCAGCTTTGATATCATAAATAAAATGTAGAGACCTGCCAAGCATTAAAGCTCTCCTGAAGTAACTCAGATCTGCTAAGTTACATTAAACCTTTATAGCTAAGTAAAGAGCATTCTCTATGAATTTAAAGAGGGTCAGTGTCGATACATTTTAATGGCAAAGCTTTACAGAGCTCCAGCATTTTTCTTTAGACTGCAGCTGTTGTTGTTTTTAATTACTAATGAGTTTAATCTAATGTTTTGTTGAGCTCAATTTACCTTCTCCATAGCATTTGTTCAGAAACTCACACCAGGATTAAGTGACTTGCTTCCTTGTTTCCCCAACCCTGGGTCTTCTCTTCCTGCTAACTGCTCTGATCCTTGTCTGGAAAGAGCAATTGTTAGCAAAACCACTCCCCAAACAAAACCAAGATTATCACCAACTGAAAAACCCCCACACTTTAATTGTAGCACAAGACTCAATGAGCAAACCAAGAGCAATCCAGGATCCTCGTGGGCTTTTCCGATTCACACTGAAATGCAGTGGCACCTCATCTTCATCGCGGTTGTTAGGCATGCTAACCACTCACTGCACTGCCATCATCCCTGCATCAACTGTGTAGACACACTCAGTGCAGCGGGGAAAAAAAACGAACAAGGGCCAGCTTTTGTGGAGAAAGACACACAACGTCCCTGGTTCTGTATTGCCCTGAATCTTCTTTAAGTCAGTACAGTAAAACTGAGGACAAAGTTTTTCATGCAGTTTTGTAGCCCACTTCATGTCAGTGTAAATACAAGGAGCAAAGGCATGCAGAATCAAACTTTTATTGTCTCAAATGAATGTCTGAATCAGACAATGAACTTTCGCTACTGTTTGGAACAGGACAAGGATCTATCCTGCTTTCTTGGCACTGCTACCAGTGGTGTTACGGAAGAGACTCCTGTTTGTGAAACTCTCCCTGGGGATGGCTGAGGCAAGATGCTCAACCTTCTTGCAGCTTCAGTCATCTCGTAAAACTTCACTCCGCCATAGGTTATGATACACAGTTCAGTAAGAGCTTTATGAAAAACATCACTGCAGGAAAGGCTCGTATACATTTGAAAACTACGATTTCTTTGGGGCAAATGAGCAAACGTAAATGCTTTGATCTCTTTTTTGACACTGGGACATAAGTTGACCAGAGTCTTTGTGCCAAAGGTGTAAGACCACAGTTGACTCACTTCCATGCATCATTTACAAGAACAAAAAAACAATAACATGTCAATCCACAGTTAAGATTTGTGGTCATAAGTTTTGTGATGAGAAGCTGCTCAAGGCATTTAATCTCATTATAAACCTCCTCCTTCAGAATCTCACATCTGTGCCCATTTGTGATGACATTTCTGGGACACCACCACTAGCCTGTCTTCTGCTTTTTTGGGTTCCACAGCACATACACTCTTCTCTGTTTCTCTCAGCTATGTATGTATCCACACACAGCTTTTTCTTGTTTCCCCCCCCCCCCCCCCCCCTTCTAAAGATATCGATAAGAGACATTTAGTGGTCTGTTTAAATTTTGTACAAGTCTGAAACAAGATAATTGAAATTAAGAGGAAAGCAAACTGGCCTTGGGATCTATGCCTTCAACTACATTCTTAGGTGCACTTTAGAGGGCAATTTATACAAACTCTCATTTAATGCAGATGTTCTTTCCTTCTTCAGCCTTCACAGCCTCAAGAATTAATGAAGCACTGAGAAATTTCAGAGAATATCTTGATGTTAATAATTTTAAACCCTTCCTCTGAAGAGCAAGGGCAATTATTTCTACTGTTATTTTGTTGCAGTAGATCTTGTCCTCCAGGTGGAGCCAGCTGCTGGCATAGTTGTGCTGGTTCTTAATGCCAGAAATTTGGGGGGATTTACTATTAAGAATTTGAAATGGTTTTGTTGACATAATCAAAAAAGTGTACCCCTTTAGATACTTAAGCCCATTATTTGCTCAGTCAGGAAAGTAACTCACATAGATAAAGTTGCATAAAAGGCACAGACCCTTCTCCCTGAACAAAGATATGACGGCACTCACATCTTTGGTCTTCTATTGACATCCACAGCCCTATGGACTTTCATTTCATTTCAGCCTTGCTTTTTAGCTTATATGGTTGTTCTCTCAGCTCCTCTAGATCAGCTGTGCAGGAAAAGGACTTGTGAAGTTGGAATAATTCACTTATAGTCTCACTCATTTAGAGCACTGAAAAGTTTGCTCAAGTAGCCCCAAAGCTAAGTTCAAACAGAGAGTTACACATGTCTGCACCTAAAAGTAAATCTGTACAATCAGCTCTAGCTATTGGAATGTATGTGCAACTAGAAGCATGGATTGTTAAAAAAAAATTAAAAAAAAAAAAATCTTCTTTTATTTCAGTTTCGTGAAATGAAAGCACAAGCTGTAAATCATTCTCATCTGCTGTCCTTGACATACATGCCATGTCTTTGTTAGTGGTCTTTGCCAAGAGACAAGGACTGATCTTGTCCAACCTACAACACTTATCCTATTAATCAGCGTCTTAATGGCCATTTCCAGTGACTTTTGAGCAGAAGTCACCACTGTCTAAGTGCCTTCCCATTTTCTGGAGAAGCTGTCTCTTCTTAAGAATGGCTTTGCACCACCCTCTGCCTTGCCACTTCACTCTGCTCACCCCTGCAATCACCTGGCAGTGAGCTGGAAGCCCAAAGCTCTCTGACCTGCTTTGCTTTCACTCCTTGGAGGCAGCTTGCTAGGATGCCCTTACAGAGCACTGCACGCCTGCAGTGGTTTCACCTTAATCTGTGCTAAATCCAAAATTTCAGCAGAGTTTTAAATCCCCATAGCCTGTATCTCTCCTCTGAAAATACTAACAGATTCATTTATTTCATTTTATCTATTAGGAGATAGCATGATGCACCTCCTTGCGAGAATATGAAGTAAGTGTATAACCATTGAAGCCACTGAAGGTTTTTTTTTTACTTACTTATAATAGAAGCTTCAGTATAGTCAAAAAAACCTGATTAAACATGCATAAAATGTGGCTTTTTTTAATAGCTAGAAAAGCTTGCAATGTAACCACAGGCACAAACCACAGAGACCCAGAGGGGAAAAACCATCAAATAGTTAATAAAAATATCCCCTTAAAAAGGTAACTGTTTCATCTACACACTACCACTTTCACCAGGTAGGTTTAGTAAATTGCAAGCCAGCAGGTTCCAAGAACAACTATACAGGGAATTTCCAAGACAAAAGTTTAAGTCACAGTTACACGGGTCTTGTCTTCCCCTGTGCTTGGGCAAAATTGCCATTAATATTAATGGCAGACAGGCATGCATGTAAAGGAGAGAAACCCCTAATTAGTGTCGTAGCACATGCAACATTCCTAACAGGGAAACCATTTTGTATGCCCTAATTGCACAAAATTGGCAACAAGTTACCATATACATCTGTATCAAAGGCTACAGAAGCTCATGAATTCTCCAGTGGTAGGGAAACGTGCCCATACTGCAGAGTTTGGGTGACAAAAGCAGTCTGTATATGTGTTATCCTTACAGCCTCTGCTACCTAGCAAAGGTAGCCCTCCAGGGGTTCACTGACCACTGTTCCTACTGCATCCCTCATCTCTCAGAGGGGGAGCACAAGCACCTGCGTTTTCCACAAGGTAGAGATATTTTTCAGCATTTTTTACTTAGACAGATCTGACTGATCAATCTCTGCAGATATTGCAAAACTGCACTAAAAACACACTGTAGCCTTACAAAAATATCAGAATTGCACTGATTGTGTTAGAGAGCAGGGCCTTCTCTCTCTCATTTACAGGAGATTTCTTCATATAATGCATTACTACAAATCACAAGAAAGTCCATTTGGCTGCAGAAAGACGTTCAGGGTCCAAGTCATGTCTGCTACAATTTCTACTAAATACAAAGCATTAAAGTTTCTGCAAAAATATTTCAGAACTCTTCTCACTTTTAAGTCAAATATTTTTTTCCTAAGTAAAACAATAAACCAATTTCATCTGCAAGTAAAGAAGTGGTTAAGTGGAATTACACGAGCAGCAATTGTGATAGCATGTTTTTACAGAGAAAACCCCTACACTCTTATCATAACAACCTTTATTAGATTTTAAAATCTTTAAATATACATTACTTAAGCATCTATGTTTTCCCTTCTTAAAAACATCAGAGCAAGCAATTCCTCAAGTAACTCAGCTGACTTCTCACTGATGCAACAGACCTCATTTTTGCCCCAGAGATTCAGAGACAGAAAAATATCCTATTCAACATTTTTTAATTTTTAAACTGGAGAAAGGAAATACCATGTGAAACATTTTTACCTAAATACTTAATTGGAAGTCAACATAAATAGAAGACTGCCATCAACCTACTTAACAAGAAACACGACTGGCTCACTCAATATTTTCTTCACTAAACATGGAAGTTTCTTTCAAAAAGCCAATTCTTTCCTAGGTTTGGGTTTGTGGTTTTTTTTTAGCAGTAGTCTTCATTCTTCTAGAACCAAAATCTGGAAATGACCAAAGCAAAGTCTGAGAATGTGACAGTTTAATCATCTAGAAGCTCAGGTAGCAACAGCATATCCACTTCACCAATTACAATAAGACAAATCTGCCCATGTTGTATTTGTGGATAGACTGTTTGGGCCCTAATACTCAACTTGGACCAATTTAATGTTTCCCTGGCTGGTCTAACTGTCATGCCCATCTGTCAGAGTGGCATAGTGCCCATTCACAAGGTAGAATGCCAGTTTCAACCAGAGTATGGATACTAACCAAAGACCAGTTTAGGAGGAAAGCCTACTGGATGTAGCTAATGACACCTTCTTTACAGATATCCTCCTGGTGTCAAGCAGTGCCAAATTAAGAACACATGCTACATTACAAAGATCACATCTGTTAACAAATATTGGCACTTTGTCACTGGCATCTGCCTCTTTTGTTAATCTGCTTCAGTAGTGAAAAGGCTGCCTCAGAAGAAGAGGTGTTCAGGCCTCGTCCCACCAGCATAATCACAGATTTACTCACCAAGAATTTCCCCGTAACAGGCCAAAGTCTGTCAACGTTACCTCTGTGTACATCTCTTCCCAGAGGTCGGTGATGCCCTGTAAAAAGCTGTGAAATTACAGAATTATAATACCTATTCAAATGAGCTTTTTCATGTGTTTGAGGGTTTATTAAGCCTATTGTCATCCTGTCAGCAACAAGAGGAACATGACTGCAGAAAACAGTGACAAGTAATAAAAAGGGGAGAAATGGCTGTTGTATTTTTGGTACAGCTGAGTTCGCAATCTAAGTAAAAGACTGAATTAAATACCTCAGCCCAAAGGAAAAACCAAAACCAGAGTACCAAACATTATGTTCTTTGGGACTCCTTTGCTCTCATATGTAGGGGTTTGCTTTTTTTTTTTTTTTTTTTTTTTTAAGCTGAACAGTACTGATGTATTAAGGCATGGACAGCACAGGCCAGTACAGAAAGGTCTCTGTACTAAAGGCATGCAATTACAACAATTTCCATTCTAAGATTATTTCCAGCTTCCACCATAACAACAAACTGGAACATGTTCACCACTTATAACTACAAATGTAATCCCTGCCAGAGCCTGGGCTCAGTCCTGAGCGAGCAGTTTGCCATGAGTCATGCCATGGATAGTAAGTCCAGAAGCTGCCAGTCCTTGCCAGCAGTCTCAGCAGTGCTCCATGTGGCTGGGGAGGAGGGAGGTTGGCTGGCTCTCCATCCAAGCAGGTGGGAATATGAGCACTAGGGGCTCCTCCCCTGCCACACCTCCCATTTTGCTGGTTGGAACTCAACGGGATCTGCACTCCTAGCAAGTCTCTCATTTGTCCTCAGTCCAGCAGAAAGAAAGGCAGGTATAAGGAATACAACATGAAGCTGAGACTGAGGGGATGCTACTGCTTCCTGCCTTCTAGGGTGCAAAGGCAACCAATTACAGGGATCACCAGCATTCAGTGCTGGTGTAAAGGTATCATGGTAGATACAGCAGGAGCAGGACGCTTGTACTAACCTCATTTCAGGTATCTCACCTTGGTGAAAAGACCAGGACTCTTTGCTTTGTTGATGAGATATAACTGCCTGGCTGACCACACTGCAGCACGGTGCATCACTATGGGTAATTTACAACAGGACATGAAGCTCTTGGACCGAGTTATTTGCTAACAAGCAGCTTTCACTGGAGGTAGCTTAAAGGACTAGCTGACTTTTCTTGAACAGGCACCAAGAACATAAATCCCGAATAATATCTTTTGTGTTAACTCTAGAGAGGAGAAACTACAATTACACCCTTCTAGGAAACCAAAGGTCTGTGAACAGGATGATGCTATTGGGAATAAAATGAAGTGTGTTCACTCCTTAGTCAGATGCAGCTATTGTTCAATAAATCTTTGCCCAATAAGTACCACTAAGTACTACTATTTAGTTCACATCATCTTTGGTGCCGAGATACCTGGCTCTAGCTCTTTTCCCTGGAAAGAGTTTCCTTTGGCCACCCTGCTCTTTCAGTTACGCCAACCAACCATGCTAGCATCAGTATTGTAAGCTGGTTGTATTTTAGTACAGTTCATTTCGGTAGCATTCACAGAGAGGGCATAATGCTCCTCAGGAAGCATTGAAGGTAAGATGGCATAAAACTTCAGTCTTCCTGTGCTATTAGAACAGCTCTGCCCCTTATCTCATCAGTAAGCATTGATCTTTGAGGAGGTTCAACTTCAGGCTTCAGAGTGAGCTAGATGAACCTTTTAAAGTGAAATGAAGGCACAGGGCTGTGTGCCTGTGTCTTTGGTGTACATGTAGAAACTACTCTCTCCTAGCACCATAAAACAGACATTCTTATATACTCTTACCAAGACTAAAATGTAAAGCAAATGGTTTGTTTTCTTTCTACTGTTGGATGAAGACCATACAAGCATTGAATTGACTATGCTCTTCAGTGGCACCACAGTGTTTCACTTGCCAGCCAGCAACAGTTTAACCAGTCAGGATATAGAAAAAGGGACTGAAGATTTTGTTGAATGATCCCAGGAAGTTATAGTTACCAGGGCTGTTACAGATGGTTCCTCCCTCTTCCTTTATAGCAGCATGGCTTGAGCAGAGACATCACTTCACTAGACAGAAACTTGCAATTAGGACAGAAGCAGCAGGTATCTTACACTGCATGTAAATCAGGAGAGTTCCCCAAACATCTCCAAACCAGTTGTCAGCCAACACACCCGCAAAGCTTCAAGACAAACAGGCACACGTTAAAAGAGGTATTTAACAACAATTAAAAAAAAAAAAAGGCATACCAATTGATTTGTCTTGAAAGCCTGCATAAAGTCCAGCTTGTGACAATCTATTCCAGCAAAAAATAACATATATATGATGATATAAACATCACTCTCCAGCTTGGCTTGTGAATTTATTTTCCTTAAATAGTCTTGAAGCACCAAATGACATTTGCGGTAATGTCATAGGGGAAAAATGTTTAACTGCCTCCTGGATTTACCTGGCATGTGAAAGATGCAATTCTAAAGATAACAATATTCCATTTATACAGCTCCTGTCATCCAAATTAATCCTTCTGTTTTGCTAACTACACAGGAATATTCTTAACTGTAAAGCTACAGTCAGTACTGGAGACTAACAGCTTAAAATAGGAAGTAAGAATTTCACCCATTTGGCAGCCAGCGTCTGAACTATGAGAGGCGCAATGTGATTAACCACAGCTCAGCTTCTGAGCTAGGTGTGTCCTTGGCATGTTTGTTGCAGGCTGAGTACATCTATCCTCAGGATCCAGTTTTCACCTTGCCCACGCAGCTAGCAATCCCAGCAAAGATGTCACTTACAAAGAGTTCACCTAAGTCAACACTGCTTAACCTCATAAGAAAGTGAAGTCTGTTAAACCACCAGAGCATTTTCCAGCACATGTAATGGTTCCAGTACAAACCATGGTCCTATCTGCTTCTTGTTCACCAGGGAAATGCACTGGAATCACTGTTAAAAGTGACATATGTGGCTGTGGAGTCCAGGTTATGCCACTTAATTTTAGACACACACGAATTAGATGTCTCATCACTCAAACGCTTTCTCTAGAGTATGTGTACATCCAGAAGGCATTTCAAGTCTTAGGTCAGTTAAACTGCCCTTTTTAACAATCTCTTCCTCTGCCACAACTAGAGAGAAAGCCAAGGGTGACATAGTCTCCTCAGACAGATCCTTAATGCTTGGCGGCAGGAGTCACTTTTCATTTGATGCACCTAGTTCAGAAGCAAAATGGCGTTTCTTGGCTAGTGATGAATCAGAAAATACCTGCTTATCTAACCCTAAATGCCAAATCACACCTCTTCAAGGGTTCCTGTCTGGTCAATCAGTCCAGGTAGGCTGTCTCCTGGCCACCTGCCTCCCTGGCCCTTAGAAGGCTGCATGGAGCTGTTAGCCTGTTCAAGATGGCTGGAAGCCCCGGCAAAGCCTTGCAAACCAGCTACTGTTGGGGATCCAACACCAGCACAAGCAGTTTTGCCTCTAGTACCGTGACGGGACTCCACAGGTACCTGGCCATACAGGCCTACTGAGACTCTGCAGCAACCAAGATTTTTGCTGAATAAAGTAATAATGCTGACAGGACTGCCTGAAAAGCAGGAGTAATAGAAAAAAAAAAAATAGAAGGGCTAATAGACAAGTGAACCTATTCATGTTTTATTCTTTTAAAATAATGTAAGAATTTAAATTATTAATTTATGTACGTTTAAAAGGCTAAGCATAGAAGATACAGGCTGCAGGGTGTGATTTCTACGAACCTGAAATAATATATCCATCTAAAACCAATTCATATTTATTAGTGGAACAAATCCTTAAAATTCTTTCAAAAAGTCTCATCAAGCCAAACAACGTTCCAGGTTCCAGCCCAACAAACAGAACTGGAAACTTATGTCAGAGAACGCTGTTAAAAGTGTTATTAAAGTGATCTGCATGTATTTTCTTCACTTCTGTGGAAAAAGCCTGCTTTTAAACATTTTATCAAATGCTGCCCTCTAGTGAACAGATGGCTTTCAGATGAACATGCAGAACAGAGCAGTTGTATGGTCTAAATGAAAAACTTAACAAAAATAACTGAAGTACATACCAATCAAGACAAAAGGAGTCAAATGAGATGTGTGGATCATTAGTAGCAATTCTTACATTGTCATATTATTGCTGGTGATGTTTTCCCCCCCTACTATTTTATAAGCATCTGAATTCAGTGCATTTAGCCATTACAATGTATTCTGTAGCTTCCACATCTCCAGCATCTTTCCATATTGTAAACCTCCACCAGACATTTATATTTTGTATGCTCAAGTTTTAATGATATGTTTCACCATTCTTGAGACTCCCCATCATCATACAGGTAGCCTGTTGGAATTAAATTCTGAATGTTATATTAGCCTGCAAGGTAACAAGAGTTCAATGGCATTGTATAGATACCTGAAGTGTGTAAGGGAAGAAAAGAGCAGTGAAAAATGTCTACCACCATGCTTGATTCATACTATTCTTTCTCCTTTTCCCATGAAAGGGATATCTCCCATGCTTCACATGCTTACACAAAATTCAAGCTTCTGCTTCTTACCCATCGACAAAAAGAACTGCTCTGACAGACTGACTCAGAAAAAAAGCATGGAAGTTCTCATAAACCAGAGGTGTAATTAAAAAAACCAACACAAACTAAGCCTCTCCAGTTCCCACAGTAGCATGCACTTAATAGATTTCAACCTGTTAACACTTACACTAGCGCAATACTTTAATAGTATTAGTTTTATTTCTCTATCAAGTAGCAATTTCACCCATTAAGGTAGAATTAGTTGCCTTACAGTTTATGGGTAGCATTTAAGTAGAAGGGTTTGTTTTTCATGGGATAATTTTCTTTTAAGTGCACACTGGTAATATGCTTTAACGCTCAGCTTTCCTCCTTTTGCATATTGCATACGCTAAACAAGTTCTTTCAGCAATAAAAGAATAACCCACCACTTATCACTACAGTCCAAAACACTGCGTGTAACAGGGTCATATAAGGAAACATTTCTTTAAGTCTGTGCCCCTCAGTATTTTCTTGAAAAATAGAACATGTGTCTGATTAAATGTGTATGAAATAAAACTCATAACATTAGAAATTACTTTTGCAGTCACTGCTACCAAATAGATACTCTGCCCACTACAGCGGGTAGGCAGTTATATGAGTTAGTTTGAAGTCTCATCCTTCAATCCATTTTAGTAACATATTGATTCCTAAGATGGGAGCTATCAGCATTCTATGCATGGGAAATAGCCAGATCTTGACAGCTGCTGGAATATTTTTTTTCTTCCACACTACCCACATGCCTGAAGATTTTCACTGCAAAGGAAAACAATGCCAAAGAATGGCAAGACTTCAGAAGAACTGGCAAATCTAAGGGCATCCAATTTTGGGTGGCTACTCTCATGCAGCTTTGAGAGGCCTGGCTTTTGGAAGATGTTTGGCACTTACCTCTTAAAAAATAGTCTCCTTTCAAGCTTCTCAAATGAAACACTACACAACAGAGATGCATGGTGCCAGGGCACATTTTTGAAGCTGCTGGTCTGACTCCTTTGGTTTTATCTTTATACCTACATCTGAAAAAGTCAGAAATGGTGAAAAAAAACAAACCTGGGAGGAAAAGGGAAAAGACGGTATTTAAGAAAATGGAAAATTTAAGTCTGATTCAGTTTGTTTCATGCAAATATAAATCACTACCACATGAAATTATGTTCTAGATGCATCAAAATCAGGGCTTTATATCATGCAAATAGCTGTCAAAGCAGAAATGCTGCACTGACAGCGACTGTTCATTCATAACCCGCACGGGCCACTCAGTCCTTAGACCTCTGACGTGACTCTGTTGAGGGGATTTTTCACAGGAGTATGCAGCAACACAGCTGCATGACTGGAATTAAAGCCAGCAGGAGATAAAAGATAGACCAAAATACTATCCAAATACAGAAAATTTCAGTAATCTACTTTATGTTTCCACAAGAGTGCAAAGCAAGCGCAGGAATCATTTTCAGTTTTGACAGAAGATTGCATTTGCCTGCCTTTCATCCTGCCTTCTACGCAACACGACAGTTTTCAGTAACACTCCTTCCCCAAAATGACAGTTTGCTCACTCTCCAGTGAACGTATATATGACCAGGATTCAAGGGACAAAGATGGCTGGCTGGATCATTAGCTCTGCTTGGTAAAGACCTAGTACTGGCAGGGAGAGTGAGGAAAAACTGATCCATTGCTCCCCAAACACCCACTAAAAGGAATCCATAGACTGCACTGTAGACTTAAACAGACTTAATTATGGCATATAAAGATTAATGAACTCCATAATTTGTGTAATATGGAATGTACTGGCATCTTGCACAATGAAGCAAACCTGAATAACTAGGGCTTTGGTTTTGCAGACTCTCAATGCTATGGGATGGGATGCAACCAGCCCTGGCTACATCTTACCCACCTTAGCGGCTGGGTACAACTTGAACAACACAATATACAAGGCAACTAATCCCTAGTGCCAGTTCTTGTGATTTTATTCCAAATTACATTAGTCTTAGATAGATTCTAGCGTGTGGTTCTCTGTCAACACATAGGGGTCTTATGGAGACTGAATCAGTGAAACAAGGGCTGTGCTGGAAATGATTCTGCCCAGTTTGTGAAGTAGCTCGTTAAAATCTGCCTCCAGCGAGCTACAGCCCCCTACCACTGACTCTGCTACGCAAGCTACGCGACTTACACGTAATTTCTGCCATTCCCCCCTGCCCAGTCAGGCATGATCTGCCACTGCCCATGAAAGTTATTGTCATTAGTTTGACAGCAGGGCCCTAAGCAGAACCATGCACCCAACTCTGATACCCACCCTCCTCCTACAGTGTGAAGAGCTGCAGAAGGAGCTGGAGAGCAAGGGCTCCTCATTCCTCTGCTCTATTTCTGCACACTTTCCATTTCCTATCTGACTTCCACAGAAGTTGAAAACCCAGTTTGTGCTGGGCTTCTGTGCTAGCTAGACATCTGCTGATTCCATAATCTCCCTGTCCACAGAAACTTCAGTGGAGTTAAGAGAGATTTTTCCTTCCCAAATGACACCAACTGCAAGTTATGCCACTGCTCACGGAAACACTAGAGGAAGTTCCTATCCCACAACCAAGCATTCAACTGCTTTGCATGTTTCGAAGGAGCATATCACAACAGCGCTGGATGCAGTTTAACTAACCTGGGTTAAATTCACACCAGCAGCCATAAAGCAGATTCATTTTTCTAAACATTTCCTTGAGAAGAGTGTCAAATGGAACACATTTCTCCACCTGCACAAAGACAACTTCCATCCTGACAGCTCTGCAGCATGACCCAGATGAGGCTGAGAGAACTGGCATCCTCCAAGACCTACTGTGCACATCCCAGACCTTTCAAGTTTCGTAACCACTCAAGACCCCCAAACTAATCTGTTTATCCCTGTAAACACTGGAGATGAAACTTCCTAATCCACGCAAATCTGAGAAAAGAAAGGCCAAATCAGGGGTTAAATTCTATATCGCAAATATTTGGGTCAGAGATCCAAAGTACATAAAAAATTACTTTTTGTATATAATTTCCAAAGATTTTTTGTAAAAAAATCCATTATGCCATCAGGTAGTCAAAAAACTTTATCATCCCTCCTCACATATGGTGGATTTTCAGTAATGGCACATGTAGGCAGGCACCTTATACAATTCACTGCTGACCTTACGCTTCCACATCTGCTCAGCTCCTGTCTGTTGCCTACTGTTTACAATGGAAATCCATGATACACCTCACAACTGGCAGCATTCTGGCAGGCATCATAAATACCTGGCATAGTTTAGAGCAGAGCTCCTCCCATCAGTTAGGGATAAATATGCTTTTCTTCATCTTAGTTTACACAAGTAGATGGCTCAACTCTATTCCGATTTGTATTTAGGTTGCACAGATGAAATGTATTTGTACACATGTGCGTGTTTATAAAAACCCTGCATAAAGTCTTTTTCTCCTGCAAAAGGATAACTAAATAATAGTCATGCCAATATCTATTTAGGTAAATACTGAGATAGTAAAATCATCGCTGTAAAATAGCTACCAAGTAGCGTACCGAATCGTACTTCCCCTTGAAAGAGTGACAAAACTCCCCTTAATTTTTCAGTGGAAGTAACTCTAACATCTAAAGAGCCACTGCCTGTCAAATATGTTGTCCTGTTAATATTCTGCAACTAAAAAAAAAAAAAAAAAAAAAAAAAAAAAAAAAAAAAAAAAAAATCAAAATAATACAAAAAGAACAGTTAAATCTTATTACAGGCTCTTCTTGGCTTTCCTTATTAGTCCCCATTGTTTCCTGAGACCTGTCATAAAAATGAAAGTTTTTAAAGCCAATAGTCATATGTTGACTGTTGTCCCACTTTTACTAAAGATAAGTATGGATTTGTTTGAAAATTTACTTAAAAATATGCTCCCAGGTTAAGACCTTGTATGCCAAGTTTCAGCCCAGAGCGAATTTTTATGGCCGAGTTATAAACCCTTGAAAATAGGAAACTAATACTACAAGGATTTAAAATAATAGAAAATGTTTCACATAATATAAATCTATAAGCAGAGTATTATATTTAAGTCTTAATATCTACATAGTTGGATTATCTTGTATCTTGACAATCATACTAAGTAATCTTGCCTCCTTTCCCCTTCCTTTGATTCAGTGTTTCATTCTTATGCATTAACAATGCTCTGGGCCATAAAATACTGTATTAATATTAGTTTGTCACAGTAGACTAAATTTAGAACAACTCATTAATATGGGAGAGTAAAAGGCATTCTGCCAGGAGTGTGAGTGACTCTATAAGCTCTTAAGGCTATAAGTTATGCAGATATGCCACTTGAACTAGAGAGCTAGCAATTCTTTTTGTTACTAATAAAAGATTCTATTAGTTGAAGACAATTCTATTTCTAATTAAGAAATGTGGAAAAAGGCAATTTTACTATTGGATGCACCTCTGATGTGTAGCCAGAATAAGCCATACACCATCTTTCTCTGCTTTCTAGTCAGATAGGATTAGTGGCACATGCACAGAATGAATTTTCCCCTGCAATATACCAGAAAAAACAACTCTACTATAGTATTTTCTTTGGTACAATCATAATCTGTGTATCCAGAAGAAAGTCCAGCAATCAGAGCTGTTTCAAAACAAATTTTGTAATGTTTAGAATTGCCCCAGTGAAGAAAGTTTTCATTTTTCACAAATACAGTCTTTCATTCGTATAGTTTCATGCCAGTAATGCCTTCTCAAAGGTTGTCAAATATTAATTTTTTTAAATTTAGTCCCTTGCTAAGCTACAAATATTCATGTTTAACACCAAGTAGCAGTTCAGGGGCTGACAACAGTATGTACCTTTTGAATGATGCATAGAAAGCAGCAGTTAGCACAAAGACAAAGCCACCAGATTGGTCTCAGGGAAACCCAGTGTCTGAATTTTTCATGATTCCTCTAGCACTTAAAGAATAAGAAACTGGCTACTACTGTTGGGAGATCAGCATTGTGAAGGTCAGAGCCCAAAAACATGCAAGTGAATCAGGTTTTGCCTGGGGAAAGTGAAAAGGGATTTAAGCTGCTTAAGAGAATTATAAAGATTTTTTTTAATGTATTTTACAAACACTGTAGTAGCTAAACAATAGCTATAAAAATGAGGAGAGAATCATATCTACCTACTATTCATTGCTTGCAAGTCTCAAAAGACAGAGAAAAGACCTTTTCTTTATGTCTGAAGGCTTAAAACTTCCAGAGATCATTCTTTTTCTTATAGACTTCCCATTACCCTTCTTTTGCCTTTTAAGAACTGCACTACTTCAGAAGAAAATTGATAAATGGGAAGTGGAAAATAAATTCAATAATTTCTCTACGCTCACAAAAATGCAACTGCAGTAAAGTGATGTCTTAATTACTCCACAGCCCAGTGGCTTGTGTATGTATTTATTTTCCATAGCAGACAAACTTTACTTGATCTCATAATTATTTCTAGAAAGTATAAATCGATTCCAGGGGGGGAAAAAAAAAAAAAAGAAAAATAACAGAAACTGCTTAGAAAAACATTACACTGTTTAAGGAACTGATGGCTTCACCTGTCATCGTCTAGTTAAGCTCTTAATGAGTTATTTTCTATTCTTGGTCACATCTGATTTTTTTTTAATAGAAGTCCCTTTGAACAGCTGGGAGTTACAGCATCCTTTGATCACGGTATTCTGAATTTTCAGTCAAAATGAGGACATATTTGTCCTTACTTGGGCTATTTTTACAAGTGCATTTCTTCAAGTATGTTTTTGGGCATCACTTTGCAGTCATACAAGGAAACTGAACAATTAATGTATACATTTTTACATAAATGTTTATAAATTTAGTAAAGGGAGAAAGCTTTGCCACAAGAAACCTCAGCTCTTTTGAAGGCAGTTTTCTAATGATGACCCTTGGCATGCTAGCTCACATGGGATTCCTCTGAGAAGAGTCTGATGAAAATTAGTCTATTCTCATTTCAAACAGAATTTTGCTGAAGTCCTGATCAGAGCATCAGCATGGAGTCCAGGGAGACAACACACGCTACTTGATTCACTCCGCAGCCTCCCTCTCCTGGTAATTGTTGCAGGAACACATAGTGACAAGACTATAGGATGTGAGGGGTCTGGATGTACTCAGGCTGTTACTCTCTGTTTAAAGATTTAAACCATCAGGGTATGATAAGGCTTTTTGATGTTCATTGAACATGGAGCTTGGGTACAGAAGAAGGGGAAAGGGCTTCACCGGAAGGCAATCATCTTTCAGAGCCACAGTAAGACTGAGAGAGGTGGGAAAATCTCAGTCTCAGCATAGACATGGAACAAAGGGAGATGAAAGGGCTAGGGTGAAGAAGGGGCCAGATCTGGCTGTGAGGCAGAACTTGCACTAAAAGATAGTTCGATGCCTTAAAAAGCAGAAAAAACATTTAGTGTTCTTGCTCCATTAACATACACTTTTGGCTAAAATTTAACTATTCTGCACATTTTTTACAGTTTATATTGACACTAGGTTTAAACAATGCCTCTGGCTTATTTTGAAATTATTTAATGAATGTACTTTGTCAGATGAACATCATTTCCTAATTATACAGAAAAGTATTAAATGATGAGCTATTTTTAAAGAGTGGATACAATCTTTTCTTTCCTAAGGGACAAACTGAAAACAGGCTGGTGCCATACGTTGCTGTATAAAGTGTATAGTGGGGGGGGGGCTGGCAGGCGGGCAGACACAGAAATTTTCCTTGTCTTGACAAAGCGAGATCTATAGCTAGGCATCTTAAGACAAACATGAAGAGATATTACCATCACCAGGTAAGGCTGATACGCCACCATTTCATCACCCAGAAGGGAATGACTATTTCCAAGGATAATTAAGGGCCTAATCCTGCACCATGAATGGTGATGAGCACTTTTGACTCTCACTAGCTTTAAAGGGAGATGAGAGAAATCAGTGGGTCACAGGATCAGGCTCCAAAATGAAAGAGAGATTTGAAGGAGTCGTCCACACAATTTCATACACTAGAAGGAGGACAAAGACAGTTTGATCTGAGCATCACTTCTATGCTCTGGGAGTTTCACAGCACCTCCACTGTACAGCACTGTAATTTTGTAGGTCCAATAGGCATTTGCCAGCATTAGCTGCTCTGAAATAAGAGAGAAGGTAAAGGATTCGCACAGAAAGCTGAGTGTTAAGCTGATCAAAGTTAGAGATACAGGGATTTATATGCACCTTTCTAGCTAAGAAACACTATCTCCTTTTTTACACTAATCTCAGTGGGCCAAATTTATCCTGATGTAACTCAAAGCATATCAGAAGAATTACTGCAAAGAAAGTGGACCCAGTCTCCCTGTGATGTTATTTATAATCTGTATGTTTTGCTCTACAACAGCATATATAGTTAGAGGGTTGCCTGACTGCAGTCACTTACAAGGGTGCAAAACTCTATTGACTTCAGCAAAGTTAATTCTGAGTTTGATGATGGAGATTCACATCAAAGCAGTAACAAGGGCTATTCCTAAAAATCATTCCTATATATTAGCTGATGTTCTTAACTTGGCATTAAGAGCTGTATTAATACTCACATTAGGCTGTGCCTTCTCCTTCAAATCTGAAATCTGACACCCTTTTTCTAACAGCTAAATGCCTTACATGCATCTGTTGTGAAACAGCTCTGTCCTGCAGTGTGTACTGTGAACAGTCTGCTTCTTTTGTTGAAGTGCTTAGCATGTATGTTTAGAATCCAAGGTTGGCATTCAAATCCAAGGTTGGCATTTTCAGAAGCATTTCAGAGACTTAAGCATGTAAGTCCTACTGAAACTCAATGAGACTTGTCTTCCTAAATCAGTTAGGTTTTCTGAACGTTAGATCCTATTGCATTTCAGCGAGAGTTGGCTGCCTCCCAGCTAAGGCTTTGAAAAATCTAGCCAACAAAATAATACTGCCACAAAAATCAACACAAACAATAGACACAAGTTGTGTAAACTGAGACTTTCCATGATCAGCCTACTTAGAAAATGGTTAAGATCTCTAAAAAGTGATTCCTCTCTATCCAGGATCCTCTCTAGATTTCATATGAGGAAAGGGACACTCCAATTAATGCACAGATGTCCCATGTGACAGCCCGGATAAGGCCCACTTTATTGGCCACTGTATTGGCCAACTTCCACTCAATAAGGAATGGGACTTGCTTTGCTGCCATTATCCAGAGAGGCATATGTCCAAACTTGTCCATCATCTTCTATGATAATTTGGTATGAAACTTTTGCTTCATTCTGAGACAGAAAGGAAGTATATTCATTTTCTGTCATTATTTTGAACAGCGCGAATTGAACACTAAACCTAAGTACCTTGCAGGAAGCTACAGATAAGACCAGAAGATGCTGCTATGCCATCCAAGTCTCTGTAGGCATATTTGATATGGTGTTTACATAATAGCAGTTGCAAGAAACAGGAGTTGAAGAACAGTTTCTTGGTTTGGTTGGTTGGGTTTTTTTTAAATGGAAAATGTATTCCCTTTCTTTCATTTCCTTTAGTTGCTGCCACACAACATATTCATCTACAGCCATCTAAGAAATTATGCATGGAGCAGTAGCTCACCCAACCCCCTGTGGCTTCAGCTGACGCTTTAGAAGCTGGGATCTGAAACGCACTCCCAGACCACGGATGTCCTAGTTTTGCCATACAGTGCTCCTTCCTCAGACAGGTTAAAAATGCAACTTTGTATGAACTGATAATGAACAGCACTGAAAAGGGCCAAAGTTTGTACAATTCATTGCAGTCACCACAGGTACAAAATTTATAGGAACCAAAAAAGCCACAATGGGATTGACAACTTCAGCCCATGGCTGAAGGAAGCAAGTTCTGGAAGCACAAAGTTAACCTCATTTCTTGTGACACAGTCAATTGTGGAATAAGTGCTATAATACACATACTGCAACAAGAACAAAAATTGCACCAGTTGCTTTTATGTTATTATACTTCCGGGTGCTCTCACAAAAACTTTCCCCAGAAAATCAATAAATCAGATTGTGCCCAGCAGTCACCCATTACAGAATTAAATCCATATGCCAACACAAAACAATGAAGAAAACAAAACTAACAAGGGATCCATTTGGCTTTGTTTGACTTTGCCTGCCACAGAATGAGAATGCAAGGCTGGGTGTAATTTAATGCAAACCTTGGCCTATCCTGGTCATGCATATGACTGACCCTCAGGGCAAGACCATCAATTTTCTATTAAAGATCAGAGAGTTGACATATCAAAGTCAACATCTAGCTGAATAACTGCAGTAACTTGATAATAATTCTTTTGTGGATTTCAGAGTGGCTTTTCGGTAAAGTATCAGAAAGGTAGCAGTTTTCAATCCTGACCCAACAAGATCTGAATATGAAATAAAGGATTTGAGCTTGATCTCCCCATGATGTGAGGATGAATGTTCTAGTAAATGTTAACTTAGTGCTCTGAATAGCTCAGTAATAGATGGGTTTAGGCGGTAATAGGTTTAAAATGTCAACTTATTGAATAATAATTTCATGTTGTACAAATACTACGTGTAAGAAGGGATTTGTTTTGCAAATTTTGAAATAAATGAATGGATTTGTGATGTCCTTCACTGTTCTGGTCAGACTGTTATACAAGAACAGAAATTAGTTTTGCTTCAATAATATCCCTCATTGTTTCCCTGCATTATTCTGAGTATGTGTCGTAACTCACGAGTCTTGTTTACTCCTTACCCTTAAGTAGCTTGATGTATGTTTTGGCCCCCATGACAAGAATGATAATTATTCATTGTGCAAATAAATAGTAAGATAGAAAAAAGAAACCTTAACAGACTTTTCTTAAAATTCTGCCACCCAAACTACGAAGGACAGTGTTAAAACATCATTCCATCACTTACATCCAAACAGTTCCTACTGAACTCTTACTGAAGCAAGCTCCAACACAACCATCAGATTCTGAAGCAATGACAATCCAATGCTGCCTGACTGCTAGCACGTGGATGGAAGCATTCAAGCTGCTCCCTTTGTCACATCACACTATTTCAGCCATTGCCTCCTGTCTGGGCACTGATGTTAAGCAACCTGTAGAGTATTGCTAGCGTACTTGGGAAGATGATGCCAAGCAACTGACCATATGGCATTTTGGAACATAAAGGCATTCTGGGGGCCTTTTTATTTTTTAATTATGTTTTTCTTTACTTATTCTCAGCTTGCTTCCATTCAAATCTTGCACTGAACTGCCATCTATGTATGCTTTCGCACTTACGTAAGTGATTCTCATTTTAGCTTACATAAGTTTTAATCCACTAAACTTAAATTGGTACCAAATTACCTGTGGTTGAATCCTAGCAGTTTTGTTTTAATGACTGACCCTGAAACCATTAGTTGATCTTTAACTTATTAATCAGGAAACAAAGATATAAACTCATCCAAAACTGTTCAGAAACTCATTCTTTATGAATCAGGAAGAGATGGGATAATGAGGAGGGTTAGCTAAGCTTAGTTATTCCTTCTACTTCCTCTTCATGAGTGCCAATAGCTGCGTGGCTCATTCCCCAGCAAGAACCCATGCAGCTCAAAGCCCCATCTTCCAGACCTGCTGGACGACTGGTGGTTACACCTGCTGTACTCAATTATTCCATGGCCTGTTTTGCAGAAATAACTTCATGCATTCAGATTTACTTAAATCTCCTAACGAAGCACAGGACTTTACATCACTGGGCAAATAACCCTGTCCCAATTTCAGAGAGTGAACCAGACTACAGACAGTCAAGTGATTAGGGCACACCTCAGTTGAGCATGATGCTGTTCTTTGCTTCTTGACCCCAAATTGTTGAGTGGCATGGCCACAAGGTTAAGTAAGTTTTATGTTTTATCCCAGAATAAGCTGTAGTCGCAGGCAAGGTGATTCTATCTAAATTGTCCCATGCTGAAAGAACCAAAAGCCTAAATTCCTGAGGAGATGTACCCCAATCACTCCTCTGTGGAAGTGGTAGCTTGAAAGGCAGACCCTGCCAGGAGACAAAAAGATTGGGAGCATCCAGCCATTTCTATGGGAACTGGCTGTGATACCGTGGAATGATTGCTATAAGTGACTTATTGATATGTCCCCCTCTTAAAAGAAGGTAAACCTCCAGGGTGGAATGCAGTGGGTATGCAAGAAATCTGTTGCCTAATAATTCTCTAAGCAACTTAACCTGCAACCTTAGATGTTAGCAACACCAGGGGAGTTTGGTATGCTGACTCTGAGAAACAACATGGAGGGTGAAGCAGAGTGGAGACAGTGGCCTGTGGAGGCCTGTGGAGAGTGGAGTGGCCAGGCTCTGTGATATCATCGCAGGGATAGGGAACTGGAACTACTGGAACAAGAATGGAAGGTCCCTGCATTGATTCCACTGAAGCAAGGAGGTAAAATAATGAGGGTTCTGTCAATGCTATTGTCTTACTTCTGATTTATATCCTAAGTGCCCAGTTCTGGAGTAGTGACACGCTAAATCATGTTCTCTGGGTGAACTTTGCTCATTATAATACCAAAACACACCTCCATCCCAAAAGCTACCCGCCTTCAACGTGTGACCACCCCATGTTGAGCATGCGCTCTGAATTTTCTCTAGCATATACTTTTAAAAGTAAAGTGAGGAGATTTTACACCAATCATAATAAAGGTATATATGACTAGAATCACTCAAGCTCCACCTAAATATAAGAAAATATAAAAGGGCTTAAGAGAGGAGGAATGTAAGGGAAGACACCATCATAGACAAGTCAGGAGGACATCGCTGACTTCTGGGAGCAGTCAACAGGCTGAACCTCTCTTCCTCCCAGTAGGGACGCCTATTGGGTAAGATTCGAACCCTAAGTTATACCGAGTACTTCCCCAGGAAACTCAGAAATCTCTATAGAGTTTTTCCATAATTTAACATGCTTGTAGTTGACTGTATTATTATTTGCACGTGCTTTGCAGACAGTGTATTTATCACCATCAATCCAAAAGAACCTGTACTCCTATTGCTTTAATAAACTGTACTGTCCATTAATCTAGCTGTGATAGTTTGTTGAACACAACCAAACTCCTTAAGTCTGGCCGTGATAGTTCGTTGAACACGACTAGATTGAAAGTACAGTGCACTATTAGTGCATCCGTAATCATGATAGTTCAATATATTGAATGCAACTGGACATATAGTGCTGAATTGGGCATCACTCAGAATCTAAGCCTAGCTGCCCCCAGCCCCTCTGATATCTGAGGACATGCTGGAATGCAAGGGTGTTTATTTTCTGCCAAACTTCATTACGCTTTAACGCAACAGATACCATAAAACAAAAGGTGATGATTTCTGTACAAGATCAGGCACAACAAGGGGAGAGGCTGGGCTGTAGAAAGCAGTTTTTCACTCTCATAAAAATATCTTAAGAGAACAATATAGGGATTACAGGAAATCATAAGCCAAGTAAACTGCTTTTTGGATAAGTATTTTCCGCTTACAAGGCTGCCCCAAGGCAAAAGTTACTCTTTAAGCAGAATTTGATTTTAAGGGCAAATTTACAATTATAATTAGCTGCAATGAGCAGCCAAATCCAGAGGGAGGGCTGTGTTCAAGTCCTAAGTACAGTTCCTCATGGTCTGACAGTGTGTTCAAGAGCCCACGCCTTGTTGCCTGCCCCCAAGTAACACCCTCCAGACAGCTCGCGGGTCGTGCTGACAGGGGGACTCCTGCGCTCCTAGAAGGAAAAGAGAGTGGAGCTGGGGACACTGGTTGGAAACAAGTACATAAATAAATAAAGCATTTTAAAGCTGATCAGAGGCGACTAAGGTCTCAAAGAAACTAGCAGCACAGAGTAACTTGAAAAGTTACCAGGCTGAATACCCAACTCTTGCTTCAGGTTCATCTGAAGTCTCCTTAAGTCAACTCATGTATAGCACTTCAAACTGGAAAAAGGGGAGGGGGGACCAGAACACAACCAAAAACCTCAAAACCAAAATACAATAAAGCAGCCCTGAGAGACTCACAGAGGGGTAAATTCTGAGAAGACAACACAATTTTAGCCCAAGATGTGCCAAGCTGTACCTTAAATTAAGACCTTCCAGAGAACAACAAGATGATACAGGAGCCCAATAACTATCTTCAGCACAAACAAAAGAGTGGAAAGAAGCTTGAATAATTAGTGCCACTGGCACTAGGAACTTCAGCACCAGAAGAACTCAAGGGAGATACAGTCATTCCAGCGAGCAGGAATTTTGCTTGGTTATTACTCTGGTATGACCCCTTCCCAAAATATTGCATCTTGTTTCTGTTTCTTGGGTACATTAAATGCTAAAATCTAAAACAGTAAAAACAGAGCACCCTTCCAGTAAGCTATAGTTGGAGCCTTATTCAGGATTGTGGCAAGATAACATGGTAAACTGAAGAGTTTGACCCCATCCCTAAGTGGGCTGACAGCTTGGCGAGTCCAAATGGCAAACACATAGTGAAGTTCCACCCCCACAACAATTTGCATCACACAAATAATATGTTATACTTAGGTTAGGAGACATTATATCTAGATCCAGTCACCATAACAGCCAAAAACTCTAATGGTGTACAGTAAATAGGAATGCCAGACAAGCAAGTCAGAATTCTGTGTGCTAGTAGTGCTGAGGACCCTGCTCATCCATGGCTGCCTACTGACTTTATTATCTGTTATGAGCACAAGTGGGCTTAAATTTTATCCAAAAGAATTATATATACAGTAGAAGTTCAAAAGTAGACCAAAAAAAAAAAAAAAAAAAAGGAAAATTTAGCTTTCTTGAAGAATACAAGAGCAAAAAGACCTTTCTCAAAATCTGTGTCTCCCTAATTTGATCAGAAACTGTGATGGTTACAACTTCATCGGAGTTTCTGGTTGGAAATATAGAAACAGTAATAAAATCTCTCCCAACAGCACCATCAGTGAAACCTTTCTCTCCAGATTCTCTGCCTGCTCTAACAGTAGTTTGGCCAGGGATCATAAATTGGCTTCCTGAAGCCATCACCATCCTCCATGTAAAAACATAACTTGTCAGAGCACACAGCTACCCTCAGGTAACTGGCCTGCAAGTAATGCAGTTACTGCCTGCATATTCGGACAAATGCTTCCTCCCTCACTCCACAAAAGAAAACCCAAAGGTTCAGATCTTCCCCAAAGAGAGTGCTAAGCTGGTATTACTGGTGGAAATAAAGTAAAAGTTTCTCCTTCTTTCTAGACAGATACTACCACTGAAGAGTCAGGCTACTGGAAATACTATGCCACAAGAAGCTGAATAGCTTAACTTGGAGCAGCTAGTGGGTGAACCTTGGGGCAGGGATAGTAAACAAACACAACTGATACTTTCTGGAGTAGCCACATTAACCTCTGAAAAAGCCCTAACAGGCTTCACATTTGGAAAGAACTCACACTGTAGCCAGTGTTTTCTGAGAGCCCAAGCAAAGGGCAAAAGCGTAGTTAAGTACAAAGACTACATGATCTAAAGCTTTCTCTATCAGGGTGAAAGTAGGCATGAACCAGGTATCCTTGTGATAACAGTACATTCCAAGTGCTTTGCAGGAATACTTTCCTGAAGTCAAAGACTGCTCTTGGAACTAACGCTAGAGCTTGACCTACCTACAGAAGAGGTGATCTTAAGGCACGACACAGTGTCATTACCCAAAGATCAATACTGCTCGAACAATTATCAGCCAACTTAGGAAAACCTATCCGATCACTGACAAGAACATCTGGATAGCAGGATCTGCCTTGGAATAGAATCTTTTATATGACAGTTCAGCTAGCGTACGAAAAATATAGACCCTAGAAGGAGAAGGGAAATCAAATTCACATCATCATCAAGTCACAGCATCAGCTCCTCTATAGAATAGATTTGGTTTTTCCTCAGGGTTTTGGCTTTATTTTTTCATGTCAGAATGTGATTTTTCTTGTTAGCAAACACTTAATTTTCCAAAGACTAAAAACGACACCTGCCATGTTAGAAAAGATTCAGAACAAAACCTTTTTAAAAATGCAGAGAAAAAGCTATGTAAGACAGCCAGCCCCAGCAGCTCTCTGATGCAGACAACATTCTCTGAGAATGCAGAATTTAGGCCACGCAATCTTCCCTGGCCATGTCCTCCAACCTCCACAAACATGTCTGTTTTGTAGTAGAGCAGCCTGCCACTTGAAGGTTAGTTTTTAGTATCCAAAGGCCTCCCTGTATCGTTCATATTACATATGCAGCAAGTCTCATCCTTTGGCAGAATCTAACCTTTATTTTTTCCACTCTTGAAAATAAAGCTTATGTCAAGGGGGCAAGGCCTGCGGTGTCATCCTCCTCCTCTCTGCCTACCATATGCAGAGCCTAGGGCAGCACTGGAAAGAGTCGAGGATTTGCCCTTACAATGAGAAGCACCGTAACAGCTGTAAGGCTAGTCCCAAGGACGTGCATGTGTTGTCATGAGTGCAAATGTGGGTACCTCTTCCTGGGCTCCAGGTCAGTGAAGCTACAAGACTAGCATTTACACCATTTCTTTAAAGAATCCATAGACATTAAACAGCATCCTTGATGGTATATGAAAAGCAGGTACCAAGTAATACAGAATTTATAGAGGATGCCACACAGCTACCAAAAGAGCATTCAAGATACGGAGGAACATAAATTGCACAGCTGAAATCATCATGCCATATTTTTAGCTGCAAACTTGTTAAACCCACATTCATATGCCTCCACCAAAAATATGCCATTCCCTTTGATTAACAAATCTTTCTTAAATGAGGTTCAGTCCTACACAAATGTGAAATGGACGTGTGTTTTTTAAAGCATTGAAACTGATTTGCATTTCAGCACATCAATATATCTATAGGACAATTTTAATAAAAAGGCTCAGCTCTTCCAGATTATTTGGTCTCTGTGTTAGTTTTGCTGGTGCGTATAAAGTTATCTTAAAAAGTGAAGGCAAACCAGGGATCCATAGGTAATCTAAGAAGCACAACATTCATGCTTGTTTATATCAGTATTTTCAGCTAGTACATATCCATGATTTATTTGCAAACAAATTAATTAATGTTTCAGCAGCTGTTTGCAGCCAGTCTGTGATCTAGTTTAAACAGAGATGACACGTTTTTTATTCCACAGGGGCAATTTCAAGTACTCATAGATTATATTCTTACTATCAGTCCAAATGATAAAAGAGTAGTGAATCCTGAAACAGCATAGCTGACTGTGTAAGATCAGTGTGCTTCCACATATCCAGTTATTCCCTAATGCCATCTTTCCTGTGTTATCTTTTAATTAAGGCTGCATAATGCCAGTTTATAAACAAATCTCTAAGTAAGATCAAAAACTGACATATTTTAAATGTTTTTCATTCTCTAGTTTGTGGTCTCCTGGGGGTGTTACTCTAAAATGTACATCTCTGTATGAAATCACTTTTTTATTGCAATGTGTATAATGAAAAGAAATGTTTGAATATTGTTCTGTAACCTGACAATGAGCAAACAAATGAAAGAACAAATGCTGGGTAGCGTAAAAGATAAGCTTAGTATACAGTAGGTAGATCACTGCAGAAAACATTACTATACTTTGTGATTTTATTTCTCTTAACAAAAAAAAAAAAAAAAAAAAAAAAAAAAAAAAAAAAAAAAAAAAACAAAACTACAAGACAAAATCCCCAAAGCCTCGCTAGGCTAAATTTCCTCCTTCTTCTTTGAACAGACTACACAGATTTTGTTGACTAATTGAGATCAATCCCAGTTGTAAATCGCCTTGCTATCCTACAGCTTTAATTAAGCTACCAGAGGGAGTTGTTTATCAATTAACACTTGTTACAAATTATTAGTAATTATATGGACTTTGCGTATGTACTTCAGCCAGTAAAGACTAAGCCATACTTCCCTATGACAGAAATTAATTCAGATACAGTGTGTAATATTTTTCTTACAAAAAACCCAATCAGCACAAAAAATATGGAAATTAGATTGGCGTAGGAAGACCTAAAGTAATCCATGGTATTACTTTTAACTAAATGCAACAAATTTTAACCTGTCTTGTGCTTAAATGTAGGCAATTACACTAAGTGAATTAAGTTACTCAAACTCTTTTTAAACAATGGTAGCATTCTTTAATGCGTTGCATGCCTTCTCTTTTTGAGTAACAAACATCTTAAATAAGGAACATTAGGTAAAAGTTGATAATGTATTCAAACATTAAAGCTACCTATTGCTCTGTGCACTACATTCTGTGATAATTTTAATTGGCTTAATTGAGATGCACAAGTCTGATTAATGTTTAATTCCTTTATATTAAAAAAGAGAGTCAAGTAGTTAGACATTTCTTCAATTATGTTAGATCTTTCTAGACTTCAAAGGAATGTTACAGTAGACAGCCAGATACTGGATGAACTGATTAAAGAATAAAGACTGCTCATTATAATCTAAGAGTACAAAATTGGTTTGTGTAGCCTTTGAAAGTTGAAATTAAGAGCTGTTGAGCTAAAACTCAAGCTACAGTAATTAACCTAATTTACAGCCATCTTCACTTACCTGGTTGACTAAGATTAGTCATTTGAAATGATCCACTAGATTCACTGGCTCATTTATAATTCATTCTATGACCAATGAGATGCAATTTCACCCTACTGAAACCTTCACTTATGAGACAAAGATTTAATGCCTCTACTTATTTTGGTTTTGATTACTTAGGACAGAACCTTCCCTCATTCACATTAATGAGTACAGACCTGTTCAAAATCTGCCTTTTTTTTTTTTTTGCTTTTTTTTTTTTGACTACGTAAGTAGTAAGAAGTAAAAGATTACAAAATATTTTGGAATAGCACAAGTGTTGCCTTATAAAAATAAGTACCTTACAGTAAATTTTGTATCAGTACCACAGTTCAGTTGCTCTTTGTTAACACAGTTTACTGTCTGTTCCTGTAGGATGTATGTGGATAAAGCAAAACTACTGGGCATGAAGGGGTAACTGAACTTCTACTGTAATATTAGAGAAGGGGGCAGTGAAGTTTCTTTCTTTAAAAACTAGCCCGTATTGGCAGGAGTTTTAAAGTTTGTCCCTACTGACAATAAACACTGAATCAATTGATTTTAAAAGATCTTTGTCTTTTGACAAGAATAACAACTTGAAAAGCAAAGGCACTGCACTTGACTGAAGACAAATTCACCTAGGTCTCAATTATTTACTATCTGCTATGCTTCATAAAGAGAAAAAGAAAATAATCTAACAAGTTTTATAATAACAAACGGGCTTATGAATAGAACTACACTGCTAAATTATTCACAGAAAGTAAAATACAAGCACTAAAAGAGGAGTCAAGAAAGCAAATAGGTACCCTGTTTTGCCAAATGAAGTCAACTGTGCTACAGAGTGTATTTGATAATCATGGTAATTATTTGAGCAAGGCTGTTCTACCGTTGGGCTTACATAGGAGCCCTAGACCTAGCAACAGGTATATGAGCTAAATGAAAACACTCCCCTAACTAACCAACTTAAAGGTCTGCAAAACCAAAAATGATAGTAGAGGAAAAGAAGCTTTTCAAATGCAGTACAGTGGCCAAGGGCATGCCGGAATGCAGTCAAACTTTTGAATACAGTATTTTTTGACAATACCTATTAAATGTAACTGAATATGAAAAGATATCAACACCTGATCATTTCTCATCTGATGAAAACTCTGACTTCTACTGACCATTAGTTGGAGCAAAGATAATTTTCATGTTCCTAGAAGATACACCCAGCTGTTTGTAGCATCTTACTAGTACTTTGTTACATTAGAGGTTTAATTGCAGAGAAATGCTGCCTTGTAATTACCTATTCACCACAGGCAAGAGGGATTTTGCTTCTTCCGCTTTTCCATATTAAAACAGAAGCTATTGCTCAGATAGTGAAGTGGCCTCTTTCTGTAATACTGTAAGGCGCCTTTCTCTAGACTATGAGATTTATAGTTGATTAAGAAAAATTAAATGCAAACAATTACAGCATCGAACCTGCAACCACCTATTCTGCCATTACAAATACTTAACTGAATTTGTACAGGAACGCAAGTGCCAGCTAATATAACTCTTAAAAGGCTACCTTCATTTCTGGAGGAAAATTCATCAGTCCTGAGGCAGACTGACAGCTCCAAATCTCAACTATTGCAACAAAAATGCTACAGGATACGATTACTTAAACAAGATGATCTCTACACCAGAGCTAGAAGGAAATATTTTTGACAGACAAATTACTTCAGATAAGTTTTCTCTAACCTCTGGAAAAAAATCAGATGGAAAATTACTAGAACCTTGTCTTGTCTGCATCAATCTATGGCAGCACTGAACAAGGAAAACAGCACATTCAGGAACTAGCTGTTCTTGCTGGAACACTGTTCACTGTACCGCTGCACACTGCTTGAACCTTTGCCTGGGAAGTCTGACAGCTACCCATTCAAGTTTCCACTGCCTGTCACAGCAATAGTGGATACCACCTAACATACAATTCCACAGTCCAATGTTACGATAGCATCCACTTTTTCTGGTATCAGAGAAAACGTGTTCATTTTTGAGAAAGTAGAGATTTAGATTAGCTGAAAGCTGAAAAGTAGACTTAGATTAGATGTAAGGAAGTTCTTCACTATGAGGGTGGTGAGGCACTGGAACAGGTCACCCTGAGAAGTTGTGGATGCCCCATCCCTGGAAGTGTTCAAGGCCAGGTCGGATGGGGCTTTGAGCAACCTGGTCTAGTGGAAGGTGTCCCTGCCCATGGCAGGGCGGTTGGAACTAGATGATCTTTAAGGTCCCTTCCAACTCAAACCATTCTATGATATCTGCCAATTGCAATTAAGTAAAATGTTTTCATATTCCTATTCCTAAACCCTCTTAGAGAGATACCATCTTTCATCCTAGAGCAGCTACATTTTATTGATGGGTGATACCCAATAAAATATTTTTTAAACTGGGTATCCTTTGGAAGGTAAAATACTATTTAATAAGCTCATCAGCATCTACCCTTGTTTTTTCACTGTCTGATCTGCCAAATTACACGTTGCAAGGACAAAAGGAGTGGACGAACTTAAAGTACCTTCCCACCTATCCTGTATGTTCAGTAGATAATGGTAACAGCTTGCAGCCATAGAACGCTCACCTGGATATATGGTAGAGAACAAGCAGCCTATGTTACAAGTTCTACACTCATCCACCTGCAGCAGAGAGCTCTAGCAGATTTCACACCTAATTGTGACATTTCCTTATCTGCTCAAAAATGTTCCTGAGCTACACAGTATCTCTGAATTTTCATCGTTGGCTGAATCTGACAAAACTCTTGGTATCATATCTCCCTCTCACTCATCTTGAGCAGATCTTGTTAGTGCAGATTAGAACTTGTTAAAGATTAATTCTTAAAGCATCCTCAAGCTTTCTTTTCCAACAAAGGAAACATGAATTATAGGCTCACACATAAACTTTGCCCCCATCTTGAATACTTGCTGCCCTTTATAAATCTTAGATTTCTTCCCCTTGTGTGTGTTCAAAGGAGAGATTTTATTGCCTCCAGGGGTTGTTAAACTGATTGCAATACCACGTATTTAGAGCAGTTCAGTGGGAATTAAGCTGGTTCAATGCTGTCAGACCTAGAATATAGCTGTCAAATAGCATTACAAGTAAAACACCCTTGATAAGAAATAATGACCAAGTGTCAATCTGTTTTTTACCAGCAGCATTACAGATTTGGCTTGCCAATGAAAAATGCAATATTATGCACATTATAGTAGCTATGCTTTTGTGATGCTACATAGGAAAGGGTGTTTCAGTCTTTCAATTTAGCTTATTTTTAGATGACACAATTTGATCACAAAAATGTGTCTCAGACCTACCTTGGGTTCAAAGCAGCAATGCTTAAAGTCTTAACATCCTTGCTCTCTTCTGTAAAAACAACAAAACCCAAAAAACCCCAAAAAACCCCCAAAACAAACACCCCCCCCAAAAAAACAGCAAAAACAACCCCCAACCATCCACAACCCAAAAAACCCCAAACCAAAACCAACACATGCATTAAAAATTCATTAATCATATTCCCTAAGTGTTAGCCATGCAGAAATTAAAACAGCCTATTTGGCTTAGAGATGCTTTATACTGTTATAGCATAAAGGTTCAAGCTTCAGATATCTGTAACTTCACACTACAATACAACCCATTAGGTACTGTTATTTTTCTGATTAATGGATTGTTGGTTTTTTTAATGATGGCAATATGTACAAAATTGCTATATTTATTAAGATTTCTTTTGCAGATCCAAGTATTTGTCACTTATATGAAGAATTAACATGCAATACATTTTTTAATACTTAAATACTCATTATTCGTATACCAATACTTAAGTGCTTACTACTCTAACACTTAAATCATCAGGTGACAATACGTTTACAAATGTGTATTCGTTTTTGATAATGCTAAAAACTTATATGAAATTGTTCCCATAAACAAACAATGAGACTTTAAAACCTAAGAAAAAAGGTTACTTAAACACAACTTAAGACTCATTTAACCAGATGTGATAGGGTTCAAAGTAACATGCCTGAAAACTTGGTTTAGATAAAGCAGGAGATATTTTAAAATGTCTGCAATAATTTGGGGTCACAGTTTCAGCCAGAATAAGCTTTTCAAGATTTTGTCTGGGAGAGATGCAAGAGGAATGATATACAAAGTAAGGACAATGAAAATCTAATGTAATGTCTTTCACAAAGGCAGCATACAGTTCCCCAGGAGCCACTGATGAATGAACAGGTAACAGAAGGTAAACAAAACACAATCCAAACTCTAAAGCACACTAAGATTAAGAATGTGAAGCCAAATTGTGCTTTCTATCGCATTCAAAGAGGGCACCTGTTGACAGCAGTGAAAGTTCCAGCACATGAGATAAAAGTAATACGTTTAAAACATTATTAGTACTTTGACAGAAACCTACAAAAATAACCCAACAAAAATTTTTAAATTAAGAAGACTCTTAATATTGTCTCCCAATTTAAAACTGCAAAATACCTTCCATCTCTGAAATAAGCAAAGGACAGACAGCATCTTTGTGTTTACTACCTTCAAACTTACACCTGATGTTTTCCATTTTGTAAACTTTTTCCCTGCATTTTATTAATCCATTACAAAGAAGCCAAATTAATAACTAGCTGAGGTGTAACTAAAAGAAGCTTGCATATGGCTGAAAATGTGGGTTTCAAGTATGCATACAGACAGCAAAGAGGACAAGACTGAGGAACTACCTCTAGTCCAACAGCTTCAATAGGGCTGTACAAAATCTGAACATTTCAGAGCTGATGAGCCACTACAAGTCCTTACATGCCTATGCAATTCCCTGTCTTCAGTGAATCTACATGATATGAAAGTTAACTCTGAAAACGGGCCAGAACATTTGAATAGAGATAAATGGGCCAGAATATTTGAATAGAGGCTTCTGGGTTTGGTTTGGGTTTGGGTTTTTTTTTTTGGCAGATATGTTTCAGAACAGAAAGTCACAGTAAAGCATGACTGTTGCCAGCTTCAGACCCTGATCTTCCTTATCAATCCAGGGCTTTGAGCTCAAACTGTCCCCTAAACTGATTGCATACTCATTATACAGGAGTAGGCAATACTAGTACCAGGCAACAGTACTAGCTAAACAGTACAACATTATAATCACTCTAAAAGATAAAACAGATGTTCCAATGTATTTAAAAAAAGTAAATTCTACTTTCTGCATTAATGATCAACATTCATTATTAATGGCTAAAGTACTGCATGGGGTATTCTGTTTTGGATGAATTCATAAGAATTAACTTCCACTTCCACTTGCATTTTTGCTTTAATGCTTTTCCCGTTCCTCCTGTGAAATGTTTACAGCTCACACAGCGATGCTGGAGGAGTAACTGATTTCAAGCTCAATGTCATCGTTTCATAACTATGCTTAAGGAATCACAGGGTAATAGAGTGTCACCACTGAGTAATATGAATAATTTCACATTGCGAGATAAATGAGGCAAAGATGGGGCATTTATCCAAAAATCAATCCAGAGGCACATGCAAGACTCCCTTTCATTTTTTCTTCCTTAAGTGAAGTGGGAGATATCTGTGTGTGATTTCATTTTGTTTCCATTTATACAATTCAGCATGCAGTCTGTAATTATAGATTTTGGTACAAACCAGCACAAGTTTCTCGTTATTGATGTTGAAAAACTGTCCTTCAATTGGTTTTGCAAGCTATTTTTCTTCCTGTACTGCAGCTATGTCACAACCAGTTAAATTGTACTGCAGGCAAGGTTCTTTTAAATTTATTTGTATTTTAGTAAATTTTTTTCTTAATTGAAAATTTTAAGTTAATTTTGAATCATTCAGAAAGAGCATCAACCAATGCATCAAACTGACACAATCATTATTTAGCTTGATAAAAAACACTTCAATAAAAAATTGTTTGAACTTTACCTTAAAAATAGAACTTTGCTGCCCTCTACCTGTCAATTTCCAGACTGTGGGAGAAGACTGAAAAATCAGAACTATGTCCAAAGTCCCAGACTTTTCACAGAATACTTAAGAGAGCTTGGAATTCAGCTACAATTACACAATCTGTCTGGATCAGGCAGAAGAATCAAAGTCACAATTATCATCCCCCTTCATTGAGTTTAAATGAGGGAATGCTATAAAACTATTTGGAAAATACAAAAAAACCCCAGCCAACCAGCTCTTTTGCTTATGATTAAACGTGGAGTGCACAACCACCATGGGAAGAATGATTGCTAAAAGCTTTCAATTATATTCAGCTGGAAGTCACTGCCCCAAAATCACTCACTCATTTAATCATCCATTACTGGGGCTACCAGCATGGCTTTCCTCGGGCCAAAACCACTCCACTTTTAAGTATTATGTTCAGTGCATGTAGGACAACAGCCATGTTTCTACCTCTGCTTTCTCTCACAGGAGTACACAGCCTCTTTCCTTTTACAGGCTATATTCCTCAAACATTCTGGGTTTGTTTTGCTCTGTTATGAAAGGCAAGACCTGCAAGAGAAAGCAGAAGGAATCAGTCTGAGTCCCCGCTTCAACGGACTTTCTTTCTGTTGCACTAAAAAGCGCTGAACATCTACAACTGAAATCACTGAAACAAAAGAAAACCTCTCTTCCTTGCTTTCCTTCTTCCATCAGACATTCAAGTTGCATTTGCGCTAAACACTTGTGACCAGAGAATCAGCACAATTGTTACAGCACTCAAGTCAAGCACTATTAATTTAGACGGCAACAGTTCTACCCCTCCTTTTTAAACCTGCAGTTTGTTCATTGGTTTCTCTTAATGCCCACTTAATTAAAATACCAGAAGAAAAAAAAAAAAAAACAAAACCCACCCCTCTTTGAATCTCCAGTAGCCTATCCATCTTCCCCTCTCATTGAAGGGTGGTAAAAGCTTCTAATTAATACTTCCCATGTACCCAGTTAGTTCGACAAAACAGGGAGACAGAGACAATGTCCTTAATATCATGATGGATAGGATCATATGAAATTAAAAGCTAAGGAGACACTTTCCACCCCCTGCCACCTCACCTTTTGGTAACTGAAGCCATTAGCCAAAAGTAGACATACATGGAATACAGTGAAGGACCACTGCATTTTAATGAAGTCCTAAAATAAGAGATTACTCAGGCTACTTGTACCATGCACTAGAGCACACCAAGTCAAACGTCTAGAGTATGTCATTAACTTTAAAACATAATGAAGTGTTTGCATCTAGGGAATATAAACACACAAGCAAGATCCCCTTTGTTAATTCTACTCTTTGAAAGCCAGTATGAAGTAAAACAAGGCGAGTATACCTTTTTAGATACACCCTTGATTTAATCCTCTTCTAAGCAAAGCCCTCCTTCACACAGAAGGAGACCCAATCGATAGTTGTTCCAATGTGTATTATTCCAGTAACATTAACAACCCTTCAGATCCGACTGTTACTAAAATCAAGGAATCTGCATGGAGAGAAAAAGTTATCTTTCATTAGGGTTAATGGCAAAACTCCGAGAAGCTTGGCAGGAAGAGAGACAGCTCCTGCTCTGGACAGCTTATAAAGATGTAAGAAGAGCACAAGCTATCCGGAGAGTGAGAGGGAGCGAGAAGGCCTTTTCTCAGTCATGGTCTAGGTTCTACTCCCATAGAACCTAACAAATCAACACTGATCATCTCAGGATTACACCAGGCTCTGCTACCTACCACCACAGAGGATAAAAAGCCTCCAAGAAGTTCACTTGGGATCTCATTTTATTAACCACTGCTGCACAGAAACTACACCAGTGGGCTCCATTATAAAGCCTTAAGACAGACAGTCAGACAGACTCAGCAATTCAGACTTTGTTGGTTGTTTTTTTTTCATCTTGAGTTTGTTTTAAAGAACACCACCACAACTCCTTTTTTTGTGAAATTCCCAGAAAAAAAGCCAAAAAAACAGCAAGGCTTTCAAGAGGAACTGAAAACCAGATGAGTTTCACATGCCACAAAAAAACAATTTTTTAATGGAAACCATGGAGAACCACTTTGGAAATACAAGGACTGAAACACTGAATGAGCACTTCTTTTGCTCATGGAAAAGGAATTAAATGAAAGCATCATCTTCAACAAAGAACACAGGTACAGAGTAGGCATTTTATTTAAACAGAAGTCCTGGGGTTATTCAGTCATGGTAGCAATAAAATATGCAATTCTGTGGTAGGCTCTCTCTCTTGAAACCTCAAAATACTTTCAGCTGTTTTATGAACTTTTATAATTTCCTTATCCAAGTGAAAAGTTTAACTATTACTAAATTAATTTCTACAAGACATCAGAAGTCATTAGAAGAGCTAAATACAAGCAGAGAACCCTTGACCCCTATTCAGTTACTTCTAAAGCAATACTTCCTCTCATACCACCATTATTCAAGGAGGTTTTGGGGGGTTTGGTTTGGGTTTCTTTGTTTGGTTTGGGGTTCTCGTTTGGTTTTGTTAACTACCAGTGCTATCAAATAGCAGTCAAACAAATAAAAAAAATAGAAGTACCACAACAAAAACTCGTTCAAGCAATCCCTTCCCAACCCATAGAAGCTCTCCAAACTGAGAGGTCAATGTAAAGGACCTAACCCCCATGATTTTAAGGAAGTATTTTAACTCCACTGATAGAATTGGAGCAACCTGAAGTCTGTTCTCCTGTGAAGGGCTTATGATATTTTCTGACCAACTCAGAGGAAAGGAACAAATACAAGAAGTTTTATGAGCACAGTTAAGGATTTTATAATAGTATCATCACAACTGTACTCCATCATGCAAGTTCAACAAAACTAAAGGTAGAAATATAATATTGCTAGGGAATACCACTAGACAAACATCTTACAAACATTCTGCATTTGTATACTTCTACTGTAATGTTAAAATTAAGGCTGAACAGCTTGGTTTTATGATAGTCTGCCAATAAAGTCCAAAAGAATTTTTCAAGAGATAGACATTGACTTAAACTTAGGAAAAAAATAAAAATCAAGCCCCTTCTAATTAGGAATATTTTTCTTAAGTTAGGAAAAAGAACTCCACAATAATCTTTGAAAAAAGAAATTATGGCCAAACTCCATTTGGAAAGACAACATGGGTCCCAGGAACTAAAGAGTTAAAAAATCTCTTATAAGAAGAGAGTAGAGGTCTGAAATAAAATGAAAGTGCTCATGCAACCTTGCATTCTTGTTTTGCATTTTGAGTGTCTCATTTTAGTCACTTAAGATCTCAGGTACTTTAGTTTCCATAACATGAAAGGTACACTGCAGTTGGATCTGTCTGGACTTCAGTGTTCAGTACTATAATTGCATCTGGATTTAAATATAGTTTCTACATTTAAAAAAATAGGAAAAAGGTTTAAGAAAAGTTTGAGGAGCTGAAGAATGGATAACTCCTTTTGTATGTTCTTTCAAAGATTAATACCTGCCTCTCTGCCCGTACTTATGCTTCCAACATCATTTATTATTGATTCAAAGGTTGGAAAAAATAGAGAATTAACAACTGGGGGTAGGGGGAAAAGAAGAAATCAGTCCTGTATAAAATATCCTTACCACTTCAATAAGAAATCAGAGACCATGAGTGGTAAAACAAATGTGATAGGGGACGACAGAATTGGGCAGAAGGAAAAATAAGTTGATCTTGATTTACAATACTGACATCAACCTAAGAATTAACATTTGGCTAACACGTCTAATATGTAGGAAGAACAATTACCACAATAGGGGTACCATTACAGCACCCTCCATAGGCTCGAGACACAAAAGATTCTGACTAGAGCAAAAGACACTCAGAATACAGCAAAAGAGAAAGTGGAAAGATAGTATCATATCAAAGATGTAGAATTTAGCTGCCTCTGATTTTGCCATGTTCCCTCAGTGTACTTCCAGGGAAATTAAGTAAACATTTATGATATGGATGAGAAGTAGTAGTAAAGGCTACAGCATCCACAAAAATATCAGGCAAAATTCACATTCTGACAGCCACAACTTCTGTAAAGCAGGAAGCTGTTGGCTTCTGCTTGAGGTAACACCTCTTTGCAAGAATAAAGCTTTCACAAAGAAATCCTACTGCATTTAAAACTTCCTGCATTAACTGGTATCTTTCACATTTTAAACATCTTCTCATTTTGAAATGCTTGTTGACTTTTTTGAAAACCATTCTGAACCATAAAGGAAAATGTTTAGAACATTATTAAATTAGTTTGATAAAGTCTTTGTGAGCATTTTTTGTAAGAAACACAACATGAAAATCTGATTGTTTGAAAAATCTGTGAAATGGAAGCAACCTAGTTCTGTTTGCTGAAGGTCCTTCCTTATTTTGGCCATATTTAATGTCCCAAAAATGATATCATCATGTATCTCCAACTAAAAGGAACCTCTTGAGAGCAGCAAGGATAAAACAAATACAAATTAATGTTGATACAAAGTTCATTTTAGCTAACCGAGACTACATTAATTACACCATACACTTACATAAATATTGTAAACCTACTAATGTCCATCTTCTCAACAAACACAGTGCTTGGCTCTCATGCAAAAGTAATTAGCAAACTGCCGTGCTTTGGCACAGAACTTTGCGTGCTCTGAACATTGTTTTATGTACACATTCTTACATTCACTAGGACTTTGTGCTTACCAAGTTTTGCTGCAATTAAGCAAGACTAAAGAGAGAATAATTATTTTACATTTACTTTCAGGGCTTGAAGTATCCCTTATTTAGATTATCTGATAACAAAAAACACCTTAATTCAAACAGCCTATTGCAGTTTTATAACCTTTAATGCTTTCAGTACAAATCCAAGTTTATTAGGGATGAATTTATATACTTCCATATTTAATTTGGGCAGCTGAATCCTTTGTTTAAAATAAAAAAAATAGAGTCTCAATGGACAGAGACACTTAAGCTTTAAACAGGATTTTCTCTCTGCCCTCCTGAATTTCCATCTGAGGAAGGATAGGCTAAAGGCCATAAATGTAGAGCTATCTTTACAAAGGAGATGGAAATCCAAGTCAAATATGACTCTGAATTTCCATTGGTTTGTCCTAAGCTATTCTTGTTTCTTCTGACAGACCAGTGTTCCATTACCTTTCTGGAGGAGTTGGAGAGAAGACTATCAGTTCTTAAAAATATGCACAAGAAACTAATGTGAAATTACAGATGAAAAGTAAAAGAGTTTTATTCCATTAAGATTTCATCTTTTCTTTATGGATTGGCTTTCACAGAGCACATATGGAATTGTATTTCCATAATATCAGAAGAACTATCAGTTTTGTAAGAGTAGCATTGATGAAGTGTCCAACACTTGATCTTACTAAAACAGGCTGGGTGCTGCCCTGGCTGTGTTGCTGTCAATGGAAACTTTGCCATTGGCCTCGATGCACTGGGGACTTCACAGAGAGCATACTACTTCTATCGAACACGCGACTGTTGTTTTCCATATACTGAATGTATTTTTTCTGGCAAATAGCAAATCACTAAACTGAAGCAGTTTAATCTGCTTTAAAGCTGCTGCAGAAAATAAAGTTAGTCTGACAATTGTGTCAGCATTAAAACTGCTTGATAAGCCGAGTGCAATCAAAGGCTGATAGCAGCTTAACACCTTGCATTTAAAAATAGCCCTTTACACTTCATTAATCTCAAGCTTTAAAACAGATGATGGAGGTTTACAAGAAAATGAGTACCAGCTTTCAAGCAGATCCTTTCTAAAAAATTTATAGTTAAAATACATGTCAATGCTGCTATACAGACATGAAAGTTGCAAAAATAATATAGCTGAAGTGAATATAGCTAGAGATTACAAGGAGACTGCAAAGGCTGTAGGGCAGGGATCATCTTCTGTCTGTACTCTGAAATGCCTGCCAGGCGTTTGGGTGGTGTGAAAACACTGAGTATAAAGTAACATTTTCATGAGGCATGTGTAGCATAAAGGTCAATCAATCAATCAATCACATTTTTCAAACTATGTCTCTTTCTGTTACAATGTGAATGTTGCTATTTCACAAAAGTATTTAAAAAACAGCTGTTTTTAAAAAAAGTCAGTGTTGTATCCTCACCAAATTCAATAAAAAGCCAGGAAATCCCTGGAATTAGAAAACCTATACAGCTGTCCTCCTTACCTCTTGTCCACGTGACACAGAAATGCAGATTGTGACTGCATTGTGCAGATCTGAGCAGTGAATGCAGCCTTACAAGGTGCTTCGATTGAATCTATTTCTTCTCACTTAAAGTTACATTATGCTAGACTTAAGGCACGCTTTATTTACATGCATTCAATCTCTAGTGGGAGTTTATATACTGTGCACTGGATAATTCTCTAAGTGAACAACAGTCCAGCATCAAGAAGAGTTTCATGCAGAATACAAATAGACGACTACCTCCCAGGGACAGCGAGTTCCCCGGGCTTACGCTGGGGATGAGGATTGGTCGATCTGTTCACCCTCAGGGGCTGTCTGGAATTATAGATCAGGGACCTTATTGTCATACCCCAGCTGCTGCACAAAGCCACTAGAAGAAAGGAGATTTACGAGTATTTCAGCAGCACTGAACAAGGGATACAGAAGCTATACAACTGGGAGTACAGTGGCTCTAAATCTGTAGGCATTATGCAAAAAGAAAATGCAGAGTTCGGCGTCAAGGGAGCTCTCCCAGAGCAACAGGACATCTTTGTAAATTCTCTAAAGAATAAATTTAACAGTTATTAAAGAACAACACCCTGTTATTGCAGTCACTGAACTTTACATCACAAGGAAAGATGCAAGGGATTTTCAGAAAGACATCTGTCATTTAACAGTGACAGTGACCTCAGCACTGATGAGCAATTCAAATCCCCAGTGATGGAAACAAATTAACCCCTTGGTACACGGTGGGTTGAGAACTCCAGCATTAGGATGACTGCGCACTGTAACAGTACAGCCTGTAAAAGGTTCTACCTTCAGACAAGCAGTAGATGGAACGAGGTAGATTTTTTAGATTGTAATTGCTGTACATAAAAACCACTTACGACATTATTTAACATCATGCTATTGACAGTCTTCAAAAGGTGCAAAGGAATTTCAGTGGCAGAAATAAACCCTTCACTGAAAAACATTTATAATGTAGTATTTAAGGACTGGGCTCACAAGTAGGAACGCTAGCATCTTTTACATATACCCATTTCACACGACAGTTGTGTTTTACCAAGAGGGTGTTCAGTCAGTCAGATTCAGAACTGGGACACTCTAGAGATCCTGCAGTCTTTTCACTAGGAACTGCTACAACATTGGCCTGCAACCTGACCTGATCCTAACTCCTATACATAGTCCTAAGGAAACCCAGGGAGAAATACAAAATCTGCCAATATGTTCTATACACTCAGCAGATGGCTGCAGGGCAAGAAGACGGACAGGCCATAGAGATTACTCCATCCCAATGACTCTAGTAGCCCCCATGATACCTACAGAGAGTAGGACTGGACAAGAAGCTCTAAAGAGTAATACAGTAAGACCTTCAGCCCTTCTTGACCCTACCTCACATTCTGTGCATTTCCACATAGAGAACTAGCACAACACAAGACAATGTATCCCTCCTCCCAGGAAGGGCACCGTACTCATTTCTAGACAAACCTTCACAGCTAAGGAAGGCAACTACATCTGTTCAATGCTGAACTCTGCTGTAATCAATATTACCAATAATTAAATTGTAAACCTCTTTCCCTCCACTGAGTCAACTGCACTTCTTGAACACTGACTTAGCCTCACAACGCCTGAACTGACTCCTCACTTTCTCCAAAGGAAAACACATAAGAGACACACATGATGGGAAACATATGGCTGAGTCTGGCAGAGAACTTGGCTCTCGTAACTTTATAGTTTTGCCAGTCTTTTGAGGGAGGAGATGCCCATGTAGCATCACAGATTGCTTAGTAGTCAATAGAATTGTTTTTTCCACCCCCATCCCCCGTTTTTTAAGTTGTTTACTGTGGCATTTAACAAGTGTGTTATTTATCACTAACAGAAACAAAAAGTCACAGCGAGAAGACACAAAGGCTGAAAAACAGGGCAATGCCATATGGAGCCCCACACTATACCAACAAAATCCATTTTACGCTTTTAAAATTAAAAGTCGTAGAGATTGCGTAAGATTCACCCTTGTCTGAATAATAACAGTTAAAATAAATTAGCTTTCTAAAATACATATTCTAGCCCAACTAAAAGACCTTTGATCAGCAAGAAAAACACAGCTGACATTAGCTAGGATGGCTATACAACAGTGGTCCTCTCCAGCCTTATAAATCTATGGCCTTAATGGAGTATGTCACTGTACTCCATAAACAGTGACTGCATGCTAAACAAATTGCTGATCTGCCATCACAGTGTCCTCCCTCAGAGTAATTAGCTTCCAGATGGATGCCTTTAACACAGAGTAAAATATTCATACAATATAAAACCCATTTAGATCTTAAGGCAACTGTAAATTGTCCACTGCCATATGTGTAGTAGCTACATACTTATCTTATCTATGTTCTGGGAAATTCAAACAGGCTCCAACATGTTTCAGTCATCTCAGTGTAAAAAGAGGAAGACTGATTGACAGGTACTCTTGAAGAAACCTTAGCGATTGATGGTTTAATGATACAGCAACCTTACAGACTGGACCATAATGTTATTAGCTGGTGATGAAGGATATCTATCTTATGACCCTTCTGAAGTGAGAAGATGCTCTTTTCTAAGTGGAGCACATCAACACTTGCAGCTCTTTTCCGTAGTCCGTACAGCTGTTCTGCTTTTTACAATCTTTGACAAATACTCACTTAAATATGCCATAGGTTATGCTTATTCACAATATATGCATTCTTCCTGCCACCACATTATCCATTCCTAGCTTTTTTGGTACCCCACAAAAACTCCCAATATTCTTGACTTACCTTCACAGCTTTGGGTGTACAGAGAACCCTACAAACACAGAAACAGTTTGGAATACACATGTTCTAGAGTCCACGAGGAAGATGTATGGAGTAAAAAGGAGTGAAGATAGCAAGTCTCCATAAAAAGAACAGGCATATTCGGTGTGAAGACTCAAATGTTTGACCTGCAGAGGACCAGAAAGGCAAGCAGATTATTTTTTCCTTGGTCTCCCATAACACTTGGTATTCTTCAATCCTGAAAGAAACAAACAAACAAAAAAGCAACCACACTTCTGCATACAGGCAGAACTTTGTTTTAAATCAGAATCACAGGATACTAGGGGGTCTTGTTAAGAAGCCTTCTACTTTTATGGTTTTGCCTCAGCAGATTTTGATGCTCCAGTTCACCCTCTAGGTATTTATTTCTTTTCCTGTGGGCATCAGCTTTGAAGTACCAAAGGGTGGGATGAGGAAAGCTTAGATTTGTAGAATAAGATCAGAAGCTCTTTTGTTTTAGATGTTGGACTTCAGTTTATACACATTTCTGTTTATACAGAAAGGCTTATTCATTGGCTAGCTGTATTTAAAACCAGTCAAATCTGTTTATAGACAGCTGAATTGAGCTGCAGGACTTAGTGCAGTTATAGTTATTTTAAAAGCAAGTACAACACTGTAAGCCTAAAAAAAAAAAAACCAAACACAAAAAACCACACAACTTAGGACAATTTTAGAAATTAACCTAAAAACAAATTAAACAGATGATACGTTATTCATTTTTATACTTAGCTCAGAACAAACCTTCATTGCCAACACATCTGATGTAAAAACTTCAATGCTCTCACATGATTAGAGGGACTTCATTGCAGGCTTTAGACCCAAAAATATGTGGGACTTACCAAGCCCTTCCTTGCTTTAAACTGGGAGGAAGCACCTAGGAGAGACCCAACTCTCTGATGGTTATGGGCGTTCCTTACAATAAAGTTTCTCCCTACAATCCTAAAAGCTGAGTGGGTGAGGACTTCATTTAGTACAAGGATAACCAACTGAAGAAAAGCTCTGGATCCTCTATTTTAGTGCTGCTTAAAAAGAGCAGGAGGCATTCCAGCATCTGAAAAATACTGGAAGATTAGATTGGCATTTAAAGAAAAGCTTGATACTTTTTTGTAGAAGGCTGTTGGCAGAAGACAGGAAGAAAATGTATAGTTAATATTTCAGCAAGCTGAAAACTGATTTAATTTATTCTTAACTATAAGCAATACAGGAAAAGCCAAAGCAAGAGAATCTACAGGCTCATTTCAAGATTTCAATCCTTTGCATAGCATGAAAACAAGCCAAATATTACACGAGCATGATGCTAATTGTTCTACAGTTATACTGTGTAGCAAAAAATAACTGTATATAAAAAGCCTAGTGCATTTGGGCTGCAATACACACAAGAACACACACATATGGTAGTTATTCAGTATGTGTAAATTTGCAAGGATTAATGCCCATATTTCTTTCTACTGTACTGTACTCACTTCCTTGCAAGTTCAACCCTAAACAAACAACCAAAAAACACAAACAAAAAACCACAGAATATTTTTTTCAACATTTCTCAGAGCAAAAAGAATTGAATTAAGTTCTAGCTCCAGAAACAGGTAGTTACAACATGAGACAAGTTGCATGTATTTCTTCAACACAACAACACACCATTAAGCAGTGTCCTGTAAAAGACTAAAAACACAGCAAGGTGTTTCCAACAGAAATAAAACAGCATTAGCATCACTGTGCAAGTCAAATCCCCATAATTCTTGTGCAAAGTAAATCCTCACCTGAAACATGTCATGCAGTTTTGGCTACTCAGATCAGAGGTACCACACCTTCTCTGTTGATTCCACTCAAGCAAGACACTAGAAGAGTTCTACAGCTCATGCACTGGAACAGGATTAGAGAGATCTTGCCTTTTTTATTCCCTAACAGACATTTTTAAACATCCTGAAATACTTCACATCACCTGACGCCACTTTTTACCAACCACAAAATTCCTTATCAAACCTCTGAATATTGATTCCAGGACATGACCTATACCCACCACCTGCCTAAATTCCATCCAACTGCTTGTCCTTAATCAGCTGACTCCCCAAGAAACCAGTCATTAGTAACCAGTCATCATCTGGAGTGTGAACCATCAACAACTACATTTCAAATCCAGTTTTCCGCTGATCTTTCATTTAGTTAACCTGGTCTTTAGGGACTGGGGGATACAACTATGCTCCCAAATTGTTTGTGGTATTATAAACTGTATCACCTAGGGTAGTCAACATTCCAAGAAGGTTCTTTAGATAATTATCTAGAGAAAGGCATGTGTTACTGCAACCAACACTTACAAACAGTTCAGAAGTTGACAGCACATAGCTGGTCTTTGGTGAATGCAAAGAAAACTGGAAACATCTCTTAGCAGGGATGGGTAAATAAATATACCTGTATATTCCGGCATGCACCTTCATCCAGAACTGCCTAAAACTGTGGTCTTTTTTTCTGAGATTCTGAAACAAACAAATGCAATCTCCACTCAGTTCAGAATAACTGGGATGGGGGGGCGGAGGGGCGGGGCGGGCACAGCTTACCACAAATCTGTCATCTGGAATGGGCAGCCATTACTCCCTCTGAAATTATTTCCATACTTTGTCATTGGTGTAGGAAATTACTTTAATTTGATAAAACATTAGATGGAAATGGGACCCAGGGACTCCATTAAAAGTTCTTTCTAAGCCTATAGAAAAGGGTAATTTTGTCCATTACAATCAGCAGTTCCTCCCCATCCAAAATCTGTCATCTAAGTTTAAGCTATCACTTAACACACTTTATAGGTGAGAACTGTCAGTATACAGAAGTAGTCAATTATGTATTTTAGATTAGCAGTGAAGTCAAGAATGCTTAAGAGTTCAAAGATCCTGAGGTCATAGTGGATAAAATTACTATAGCAATTGAAATAAAGCACTGAGATCTTAGGTAGAAGGGCTTATCTTAGCTGCTTCTAAGCAACTTAATTCTCTCCAACTAGTGAAGGAGCCATAGACAAAGACAAAAAACCCACCACTTGCAGAAATCTGGGCAGCATCTCAGTTCTCTTAACTACTGCAAACAACTTCTCATGCTAAAGCTCTCGCCAGTTTCTAGAACACTGATACAGTTCCTGTTGTCTGGGAAGAGATCAGCGTCCTCCTCTTGTAGGGCAAGAGATCTACAAACAGAACACATAAATAGTTGAGTGACCAGCTTGTAAGGCAGAAGGGGAGATTATACCTTAAAAGTAATGCAAATATGAATCTTAATCCTAGCCTTAAGATGGAGAATAGGAGAATGAGTGTTTAGAGATCCAGGGAGTACTTTGTTATTTTAAGCTTACATATCCACAAAAGATACTGTTCAACCAGCTGCAGACTTAACACATCTTTCAACCAACCCGTACTAACTTTAGTTCCAACCTAACCCACTTAAAACAATCAAGTCTACATCATGCTGATTTTTTAAAATGGAAAAATATAAGCCATGTAGAAAACAAAAGGTGAAGGCACCAAACTCAGTTTCCTCTGTCTTTCCTCACAATGTTGTATTTTCTACTCTCCAAGCTATGCTAAAAGGCAACAGCTAAATGCCTACAATACACAGTATTTTTTGGAGTTGACTGCTACTAGACTTTCTGGTGGCCTAATATCTAAATCAAGTATTCCCCCATAATACTTGCATGCTTTCCCCAATTCTGCAATAGATCACTGAAAAACAAATTGGTTCACATTTCAGGTTAGAGGTATTTTAATTCTATCTAACCTCTGTCCACTCTCTGCTTATTCTACCTGTATACAGCAACGGCTACAAATTAACACAAAGGTTCTCCAACAGAAAGGCGCACAAATTACACATATGATGAGATTTTGAAAAAAATTCCCCATAATGACCACAAGAGATTTTACGCTTACTTCTGTTAAGTTACCACATTCAGGGAAAAATGATGCAAATTACTTAGTTGTACATAGAAATAGTTAAATAAGACATTTTCAGTTCTCATTAGTTAAAAGCTAGATTACAAGGAACTGTGGAAAAACACCAAGTGTATTTATATATAATTTCTAAGATAGACAACAGTGCACAGCATGTAAATATACTGAAAGCTTGCTTCCCCAAGGCACACTATGAAGGCTAAAGCACTTATCTGTCCTGGTAGGTAGAGTCTGAATACATCAAAAATCAGCAATAAATAACATGCGTCACTAAGATGCAACTACGAATTTTAAATAATTTCAATCATGATATCAGTCAAGATTTGATGTGAAACCAATTTGGTAGTCAGCATGGGGAAATACTTGAAATACTTAACTACAGAGACTTTAAACAGTAACATTTCTTAAGTGTTTTATTGCTACAAACTGGTACATCTTATCACAAAAAGCTACAAGGCATATTATAACATATACTCTATTATACAGAGTGCAATGCAGTCCCCAAAACAGCCACACTCAACAGCACAATTTTTGAAGTTACTCATTCTTTACTAAGAGGTAAATATGATAAGCTTATGCCATACAGCTTTTGATATATTTACCCCACAGACCCGCCTTTTCAACTGATTAGACCAAAAATTATTATTATATCCAACTTTCAATACACACACCAAAAAATAGGATGCTTAAAAAAATATACAACACAATGTCTTAATCAGCTTTAACAGTCAGTTTTCTATAAAAAGCTCAACTAAAATAATCTTAATTTCATTTTAAACAGAATCAGAAACACAGAGGAATTATATAAACAAGTTCTCCACGTAATGGAATGCATGCATATGGTGGGGAATCTTCAACTTCATTTGAGACTATTAAAAAGTCTTAGCCACTTTAGAGCAGAAATAAAAAGCTGTTTTGCCCCCCCCCCCAATATATTTTCATTTTCTTGCACTTAGTTATCTTCAGTGTGGTCTAAAGTGAAGTCAGTTTGTTCTTCAGTTTCTTCTTCCTCTTCTTCTTCCTCTTCTTCCTCACCCTCAACGGGCTCATCAGCTTTGTCCTCTTCTTCTGTCTGCTGCTCCTGAGCCTGATCATTAATTTCAAAAGGATTTTCACCCTGAAACAGAAGATTGAAGACAAACACTTTGATATTTATTTCAAACATAAAATAAAATAATAGTCATCATTTCAGTGAATGAAAAGGGCAGCCACTAAGAAATGCTATGGTATTCTATACAGCTTTTTAATAGTTGGGGGTTTTTTAGCAAGAAAATCAAAACAGATTTGATTTAAAATTAGCAACAACTCATTTTTATGCACACCGTAAATTGGGATCCCAATAAACTGTTTTAATGAAAGTAGAAATGGCATTGAGAAAAAGCCAAATTATGGTACACACAAACTTCAGTTTAACTTCAACATTCAGTAAATTAAAATTACGTGGTTAAGTTTCGACATGTTTTTATAAAGAACTACTGCTGCTTCCTTTTTCTCCCCAATTAAAACCAAATCTGAACACGAGTTTTGCTCTACTTTTCCTTATTTAGTCTTTATTCACTCCGAATAATTCTATCAAAAAGGCAAACTCTTCAGTAAATTAAAAAGAAATCTAGAATAATAAATTACATTGATTAGCCTGAAATTCGTTCCATTGCTTATCTAGAAAAATTATCAAGCAGATTTCTCAGACAGTATTTTAAATATGTTGGCATTCTAATTTCACATTTTCTCTATTTCATACAATAATTCAGTACAAGACATACCTCAGCTTTCACTTGTTTCAGGTATTTAAGAACTATGAATAATCAATAAACAATATAGAACAACAACATGAAGTATTAGGAGTTTCTTCGCTGAAGCTTCTTTCATGTTCAAACATCTCACAGAGCAAGTCTGATCTGAACATATGACACCAGTCACTAACTACACTAAGATTGGGATTTCAAGGACATTATTTACAAGATGATCAAAAAAAAAAAAAAAAAAAAAAAAAAAATTTGAGTACTAGGCCCCTTGTCCTTTTTTGCTTAAATATTTTTACTTCAGTTACATTTTTCAAGTAGGGTCTTCCAGGTGGCCTACAAATCACTGAAAAATTAAAAAGCTATAAAAACATTTAGCAAATGCCACTAAACAAAAACTTGGCTTGTTATTCTAAAAATCAAGAAAAAACATAAATTCCTTGGGTTACTGCTTAAATCTGAAAGCAGAATTCTTTGAGACCATGTTATTCCAAGTCCCAGAATAATTTTATGCACACACTTTGTAATGGCCAGCCTATAGCACTCAGATGGTAATGTCTGTTGAGCCCAATCAACCTATAGCCTAATCAAAGACATAGTTGCCACATAAAATCCCATGAATAAGGCAGTATTTAAACTTCTTTAAGATACTAAGTTTGGCTTTTTTAGAAGTAGATTCTCATAGGTAAGGGTCACATACATATAAAGCTTGTATCTTAACTTATCTGAGCCCTATGAAAACAAGAAAACCCCACATCCCAGTTAAAACACATGCCACTTCTAGATGATCCACTATTGTCAAGCACCACAGGGCTACAGAACACCAAGGAGTATTTCACTGAATAGATAACACTGTCCAACTTTGAAATACTAAGAATATTTATCAGCTCAGTAAACCGTTTCATGAAAAGTTGTATGGAAAAGCAAGTGCCCAAACCAATTCAATTCCAACATCAACGGAAAGCATTGAGAAATAAAAAGACTGAGCATCCAAACCTTAATTCAGTAAGGATTAGTGCAACTCCCCAAAATTGTACTTATCTACTTTCCTTTTTAATAGAAGTCCAAAAGATCTCCTGGCTGCAAAGCTTCTAGTGCCATTTTCCTTAGGTTCAGCCAAATATTTTCAATCACATTTGTGTACAGGAACAAGGATTTCCAAAGACAGGCAGAAATAAGCTAATTACTGAGTTAAAAATACTCCACCTGGTTAGTTTCAAATACATGCTCATCAGCAGACATTACAGAGGGAAGACAGCTATATATTAAGAATTTCATATGGCCTAATAGAGAGCATTGTTTCCCAGCAAAAGAAAACAAAAGGTGGCCTTTCTCTGTAAGTGATTCACAAGGATATCAGAAGCCCTTTTATAGGTCTGGTACAAAAGAAAAGATTAGAATCCTCTCATGTCTAGGCTAGGCATAAAAATGAATTGTAGCTAAAGAATGAACTTCTAAAAGGACACTTCACACTCCTGCAGACAACTACTGACTGTCCCTGACTCCTGGGGACAAGCTACAGAAAATTGTTACACTTCATTCCTGTGGAGACAGTATGTTGCTTCTGGCTAACCTAGCAAAACTGGATTCAGCACACTACTTCTGGCTGAACAGATCTCTATACAATAATAACAAAAACAAACAAACAAAAAAATTAAGTTGCTTTCCCCAACTGCTTTTTCAGAGAAAAATGCATTTTTCAAGTTCTCAAACTAAGGAAAAAGTTACTGCCCTCAAGGGGAAAATCCTAAAGACTGCGCTCTTTTCCAGTGATGTAGCATCAGAGGCATCCAGCACACCATGCAGAGCCAATTTTGACACTAGTTAATTTTGACAGCCACACCGGTCCCATCTTCCCAGATGGCTTTAAAAAAACAAAACAAAACAAAAAACAGAAAACAAGAACAAAGGCACACCACTGAACTCCTGCAGAAAGACTTTATAATGCCTACAGAGCATAAAAACACAAGCAGATAAGTAGTTTATTCCCAAGAGATGCATTCTTTGGGTTCCTTGTCCCTAGAATATTTAAATTGCAGAGAAAGCTTAAGACTGTGAACTGGCATTTACAACCAAAGCTTCAAGATTCAAATGTCCCCCGAAACCACTCTCTACATCTATTTATAACAGGTCTCTCAAACTTGACCCAAAAAGATAGCAAAGTCTGCCTACCTAACTGGTAAACTTTAGAATGCCTTCACTAATACAAATGATCAAAGTCCCAGGATATAGTGGTAGAAAATGTCAACCTCTATGATGTTTCTCTTCAGCAACATCCAAGCAGCTTTTAATCATAGACATCATTCTATCTAGGAAGTTCCAAATGGTCCAAAATTAGAGATAGTCATTACTTCATCAAGTGATAACTTTTTGCCTGAGAAACAAGATGGGGTTTTTTTCCTCATTATAAAGGGACTTGCTACAGGTTCATAAAACTTCTAAGATGATTGTTTCAGAGTAGCCAGCAGGTGGGTTGTGGTGGATTTTCCCCCTTCCCCCCCTCTTTACAATATGGATATAGGAGAATAAGGAGAAATTAAGAACGCTGAAAAAGCATACAAAGAATACATTGGAAGCATAAAAGGGCACCACACAAGACCAAGACTGGGGAAACAGAAGGCTCTTTAAAAGAATGACCAAGGTAAGAAACAATCCTTTCAAGGTACTTTGATTAAAACATCTATGATGAAGATATCAAACAAGAGATTAAGAGGAAAGCTTCCCTGCATGCACAGGACAGGATACAAACAATATGCTATTACTTTAAACACTGAATTGGATTTTCAAATATAGGAATTGAAAAAAAATCATGGAATAAGGTACTGTAAAAGATGGCCACCAGCACCATTAGGATCATAAAGGTCACATGCAAGTCTCAACAGCTGGAAACCTCAGTTCTGGTACAGTAGTTTTCTGGAAACTGAATGGAAAAATTTCCAACAATGCAGACACCAGCTCCAAAGCAGCAGCAGTACAGGGAACAGAAGCAGCATTTCATGACAGAAGACATGATACAGAAAATAATAGTCCTAGCAGTGGGGTCTAGCAGAAGACTGGAAGAATGGAACACATGACAGAGTTATTCCAATACTAATAGATTCAAGGAAGCTGAATTAGTAAGTTAAGAAGGCCACCTTTAACAAACGCTGTTCTCCACCATTATGATTCTTGTTGCTCTCATCATCGGCTGTGGCACTAACAACCACTGCCAAGCCCTATCTGGAAGTTCGTTTTTTCCTTTCCATTTGTAACTCTAGTCATTGACCAGAAGCATAACAAAGATCAGAGCCTTTATAAAACACCAGGATCTCTTCTAAAGCCACATCATCTAATTTACTGAAGCTGTCTTCCATGGAGCTGGGACATTAATTGCAAATGGCTTGAAACAAACAAAAACCACACACACACACACACACACCACATGAGGGATTATCTTAGGCTAACTCCATATAGATCCTTCCATTTTCAGCAGACACCAGAGGTACCTTTACCATGTTAAAAAAAAAATTCAAAATAAAAAAAAATAGCTTAACTTAGTGAAAATTACAAGGGGTGATTTAACCTTTACACCTTTGCTGCAGCTGACATGTCCAAGCTTATAGAATAGCTGAAATATAGCTGAAAGATTCAAGTTCAAGTATGCATGTACAGGTAAATATTACCAAGTTCGCATTTATTTCTTAAAAAGAAGATTTTGCAGTGAAATTTGAAAATCTAAAACTGACTTCATAATTAAATGGTTAAATATGAAAATATTTGAAAACATTTACAGCCAAAAAAAAAAATCTTCTTTCTGCTTTCCTTTTCACAGCACAAACTAGAAACATGTAGTTAAAAGAAAAACGGAAGTCGAGTGTTTGTAGAATGACACATTTGAAACTGTAAGTTTGTTTAAAATGGATGCATCTATTTGCTTTCTTTCCTTTTGCACATACAGCAAATAACCTGTGGAGCAGTCTCTAGTTGGAGAGAAGATTAAATCAAAGGGCAAAAGATATTTTTCATTAAGCCTTGGGTAGAGGAATAAGTCACAGCTAGAATGGCATTTTACTCAAAGGAAGTTGCGAAGGTGTCCCAGGTAAGACAACAGTTGTTACTGCTTGCCAATTAGCTCACTCCAGACCAGAAGTCATGATCCACTCCCTCATTTTCAGTCAAACATTAGCCAGAGCCTTCAACCTTCAAAAGTCTTATACAATGCAACACACAGCAAATATCCTCAAAATTGATCACCCGGTGCCAGCTGTCACCCAGCCAATCAACTTATACTACATTAAATTGTCATCCTCCAAGCAGTTACTCAGTAGCTCTATGGGGCAATCGAAGTGACTTAAACAGAATTTTTTCACACAAAACCACAATAGGGGAAGGTGGGTCCCAAACACTGGTTGTGGTAAAAGGATGGATGACTACTACTCTCAGCAGGGTGTGGTTCTAGAAGGCAGTACTGGCCTCAACAGAAAAAGAGCTTTCCCTAATTCAACTTTATTTGGGATATGCATGTCTTCTAAGCCACACATTAAAAGAACAAACTCCCCAATATGCACAGAGAAATCCAGCAATGTAATAGAAAAGAAAAAAAAAAAAAATCTTTTCTCTTTTTTGCTCATGTCAAATTGTATCAATAGGGATGCATAAAAATCAGGAGTTGCTGACCTGCAATTTTGTTCTCCTTCTGTCAAAGGCATTTGCGATGTTGACAACCTGCCTTTGCAACTTGGTACAAATCTATGCAACAGCCTCACAGGTCTTCCCTGCTCTGAACTTCCTCCTTCCATGCTGCATATGCATGATAGACGCTTTCCAAAACAATGTTGGGTTTAGGGTTTTTTTTTGTTTGGTCGGTTTTTTTGGTGGTGGGTTTGGTTTTTTTTGTTTGAGGTTTTGGGGTTTTTTGGTTGGGGGTGGGGAGGGGTGTTTCCCCAAGCCTATCTGCCCTTCATCTCAAAGCAAGCTATTTTCAGCCATAACAAGGATTTCCTACTCTCCTGGAAGACCACAGGCACCAAATGCATGCATCACATGCTCCGATTCATCATATGCTGTATAATAAAACTGGACTCCTTCAGTCTGCAGTTGATCATGCATTTGGATAAAGATGAGAGGGATTTGCATAACCAGAAGCCAGATAGATACATCTCACTGAGCAGGTGTTGCTCTATGTTAAGTTCAGTCCCTCCCAGGAAATACCAGTGCTAGGCATTCTGAAAATGTCAGTGCTCTCCTTGTGAAGACAATCTTGCAAATTTTATCTTCGTCAGTTTTCCAACTGATGAATGGCAAATTTCCATTCACCCTTTTACCAGTCCCCCACTAGGGGGCTGTACGGGACAATGCAAATGCATACCAGGCCATAAGGAACACCAGAAGAGATGGCTGCAAATACATGCAGCTCTTCCAGGCTGTGGTATCTGGTCATTTGCTACCTTTTCTTAACAGATATAGAACAGTTGTCAAACTGATTCATGCACCCAACCATACGTAATTTTGCAGGACATGACTAATTTGACATTTTAAATCATTTGACTAATTTGACAATTTGACAATTAATTTCTGCACTGGTTCATACCTTGCCATATTTCTGCAACACAGCATTGCCTTGTCTGAAAGAGTCTATTATTTGGGCACAGGCAAAATTATAAAACGATTAAAAGTAACTACCAGAAATAGCTAACAACAGTACTACAGAAAAAGTCACTTTGTTGGCCCAGAAGGAAAAAAACCCACATTTTGCTAAAATGAATTCACGTATGTTTCTCAGGCCACGTATCTATAACATAGGTTGCCATGCCTTTTAAATTCTCTGATCACAACAACTACTATTATAAGCTTTCATTTTTTGTATGCTGCCATGAATCCTAGAAATTCTATGGAATAAAAAGTAGCTGAATAGTGTGTGCACTATACTTTAGTACAAAGCCACACGCTGGAGCCTTTGCTTCTAAACATAAAGACTGACTCACTTGTAAAGTATTTTGTGCTCTATAGTATTATGTATGGAGTTAAAGACACTGCTGATGCTTTCCTAAAGCTTGATTTTTTTTTGTAAGAGCATCTAGCCAATTTTTTGTTAGATATACATATAAATGGTAAACCAGAACCAAAAGCTGGTAAATTTGAAGGTGGTAATTTTTTCTGCAGAAGTTATCTGAGACTGGCAAAATACATTAAAAGTATATTCAATCTGTGAGCTACCTAGAAGGCAGAAACAGAAGACAGAGCACTGAGGTTGAACTCCATCAGCATGGAGGAAATAGTGGTATAGCAAACATTACAGATGACATTTTTTCCATTTGCATCTTACCTTCACATACAGCTCGTATCGTGCCTTGACTATAGGATTATTCAAGATACTGGTGGCAGTAAGAACGCTCTCCCTTTTTATTTGTTCTCTGTAGGCCTAGGAACAAATTTTACAGTGAATAATTATCATACACCTGTTACAATTGTCACACAGATTTGAATTCATGGTCAGTTTCTGTAAGGAAAATAATGAATGTATTGCAGCATGAAATGCTCATTCTTAGCGTTTAAGACCAAACCACATAATAAGCTCAATTAAGTTTCGTAGTGTTTGTAGTTTGTTGCTTTAGCTTGATCAAAAGATATATTCACGTCTTGCTTACATAATGAACTACAACCACACACCTGTCTACAACCACAGTTACCTGATCTCGTCTACAGATAACATGCACGCTTTTCCATCACAGCCTAACATATTGTTGAAGACGTCCCTGCTCACTGCAGGGGGGTTGGACTAGATGATCTTTAAAGGACCCTTCCAACCCAAACCATTCTCTGATTCTATGATATTCCATAATCGCAGAAGCTCATATATAAACAAAACGTTACTTTGGCAATCTTGCTTACTATGACAACTGTGATTTTTGACACTCACTCTACTCTTTCAACCCTTCTACCAGCCTTAAAAGTGTATCACTACAAATTGTAACAGGGACCAACACCATACTACTGCTAATTCTAAACTGCTCTCACTTTTCTTCAAATTAAGAAGATAATAGCCAAGCAAAAAAAAGACACAAGGTTTGTTACCTTGCTGGAAACATATGTATTACATTTTGCAATCTGAGTAACAAAATCTTTCCAACACTTAATGGCACTAAAAAAAAAATTCCCATAAAATAAAGAAGTCATTCCTAGTAACCTCCTCAGGACTTCCTACTGTCAGCTATTAAGCACACCAACATTTCATTAATTGGGGGTGCTTAAGCACTGGCTCCTTAATGAGACATTATGTTTACAAGGCGTAACAAGGACATTCTAGCTTTCTAAAAGAACAAGCAATACCAACAAGAACTTAGAAATTACTTGCACCAAGTACCATAACACTTCTCACATACTATTAGATTATACTTGCTTTTTTTTTTTTTTTAGCAATATGTCATATCTTACTTGTTTTCCTTTTGTGTGATCAGGAGATTTTAAGTGCTGCTGAACAGAACTGTGCAATGCAGGAACGTACACACTGCAAGCACTGCAGTGAACAGTCTCAACTTTCATCATATGGTCATCAGCAGTAACCCCTGCCAAAGAAGATGCAACAAATCACGAACACAAAATGTGTTATTCTAAGGAAGTGGAACAGGGGATTGGTGTTTTATACCAGAAAATTACAACTCTCAGTTGTTAAACACGTCAAACTGAACCACAGGGGAATAGTCACCCAAATTCAGGCACCAAAATTAGGCTCTCTGAAGGCAGTGTTGAAGAAGGAAGTTTTTCACTTGGATACTTCAACTCCTTCTCTCAACAGACTATGTATGAGACCCAGGCAATTATGTTTGCTGTCTGAGGTTATGACATATGAACAACTACCTGCCTAAATAGAGGGAAATAAAAATGATACAACAATCAAACTGAACTATTTAATGTATAAAAATGCCATCTACTTAAAATCAGCAATAACTAATATCCTTAATAATACACATTTTAATACAAGAAACAAACAAAGCTTCACCAAAGCAGTTGGATTTACTTTACCCCTCATAAGAACAACCAACTTATTTCCTTGCCTCCCCTCATTACCAGGAAGCAGCACATGAATCCAATTACTCTTGCAATTTTAAATATTAGTTTGCCAACAAAACACTCTGATCTTCAAGGCAAACAGGCCCTCCGGTACTTAAAGAAAGTACACAAAAAGAACTTGGGAGATTGTTAAGATGTTGGCTGTATCTGTTTTTAAGCAGCTTTTAGCATTTAAATACAAATTAAGGTAATATTCAAATACAGCTATTGCCTAAAGTAAAGGTACTCAAAAGATGTCCCCTCTGGCTGTAGCACATCTTTGGAAATCCCTCAGCCAAAGGATAAAGTGGAAGGATACAGCACAGCAAGGCAGGGACACAAAAAATGCTCTAGAAAACTGCCTGTAGGGCAGCCAAGGGGAAAAAAATTCAGGCCAAGATGCATCTTGGGCAGCCAAGAAAGTGCTCAAACTCCTCCTTTTGTCAGTGTCCCTCAAAACCACAGCAACTATCCCACTTACATTATCCAGATCCTTGCCATCATATTTGACCACTATCACCTTACTGCTTTATTACACGCTCTCTTTCAATCTATCTGCACCCACCTGTTGCCTCTTCTCATAGATTATAATGAAAAAGACTGTGGCAAAGCCCACGTAATTCTGTTTGTCAGGTACCTAGCACAATGTTATCTTACTTTCCGAGAAGGCTACCTGAATAGCAAATATAAATAAGGTTTGCTATCTCCCACTGTGCTTACATTCCACATTATATGAGACATGAAGCAAGGAATCCCAACCAGGTACAGAAAAGGTGTGAAAACTAATTATTTTAATCCAAACACTTTATCAAATTCAAAGAAGAATGAAAGGAGAAAAGGACAAGCAGAGCTCCACACTATGCACTTTCCCATAAAAAGCATTACTCACCTTCCATTATATCTTTTTCAGCAGCTTGAGCATTTTCCGTTTGGTTACTTGTCTGTTGCTTACGCATAGCTGTCTTCTTGAATTTATTCACCATACACTCCTAAAGAAAATCAGAAAAAAAATATTGTAAGACACCTGATGTACAATTGTTTATAGTCCAATAGGAACCTATACTTAAAATATTACTCAGAATAGCTCTGTAACAAATAGCAATTAATTGCTGTTACTTCTTAAGGCACTACTTTTAATTGTAACAGACTCTGAATTTGCTTCAACTTTTAGAAATACATGCTGTCCCAAAAGTCCTCTGCAAAAGGAATAACAATGATAAATTAAGCATATTTTGAAGATAAATGGTAAATTTTAACTACATTCTAATGTAAAAGTATTATATAGATCAAAAACAGTTGTCTTACATGAAGAAATTCCATCACTACTTTGTCAAATTTGGTTTGCTTCTGGATATGATCCAATGTTTCCTGGTGAGCTGCACTCTCCAGATGTGACTCAATTTCTTTTTCTTCGAATGTTCGAAATTTGCAAAATGAGCAAGTAAATGCCATTCTATCAAGAGAAATACATTAAATAATACTTCTATTAAAGAAACATTCTTCCCTCTCTCCTCAAAACTATGAGGACCTGACAAACCTAACCAGAAAAGAATGGGAAAAGTGTTCTTTAAAGAAGCCTAAGTGAAGAAGAAAAAAGAAAAAAAAAAAATCCACTATTACACCATTATGATGGGTAACTGCTACAAAAACCAAATATAAATCAGGCCAGTCTGAGAGTAATGAATTATCTACGCAGAAGATAAAAACTGCTGAAATCAGAAGCTAGCCATCTAAAAGTCACATTATTCTGTGAGTATACCTATCACAGCTCTCTAGTTTGTGTCACCTTTTGTAGTACTTCTCATAGTCAAGCCAGTCCATGATTTCCTAACTACAAATAGTCAAAAGAATTCTTTTAAAGCTCATTTTCCATACAAAAACTATATAGTCTTTGTAAGAAAATACAGCCGCCTCAGTACAATGAGGAAAAGGCACTAATGCTATGATCATATACTGCACCGACATAGAACAGTTTTGTACAGTGCTGGCCATTAGCCCACTTGGCTGTGGCAGGACCAGGAAAAGCTACAGAACTATCTACTTATTTTTGCTACAAAACAGCTCGCTATACATATAAAACCAGAATAAAGTCAATTTCTAACAGCTTATTACATCACCATGAATATATATTTAACTGAAATATATACTTCAAAAGCAGTACCATTCTAAGCTGCTTCTCAAGGGTGCACTGATGCATTTGTGGGGGAGAAGAGGTTAGGAAATTGTGTCTTTTCTGATACAGCAGAGGCCCAGTGAAACATCCAGTCTTCTAAGCCACAGGATTTGGGGACTGGGTTTTGGTTTGATTTTTTTTCATTTGTTTGGGTTAGTTTTTTGGTTTTGTTTCGGGGGTGGAGGGGTTGGGGGTGGCAGGGGAAGGGTTTTTTTTCCTCATTTCTTCATTGCATTTTATTTTCCTAAAATCAGTCCAAAGGGGCTTTCAGGAAAGATGACATATTCTTACAGAAGAATAAAGGGGAAGAAAAACACTGCACACAAGACAGAAGTTACAGCACAAACCTGTATCCATCACCGTATTTTTCACTGTTTTTTTCCCTTCTGCGCCTTTGCTTCTCTCTTCTGGCCTCAATTCGCCGCTTTTCTTCTTCCTCACTTTTAACTTCTCCTTTGCCATCTTAACATATAATAGAAGGATTTTAAAATGCTACATTCAAAAAAACAACAACAAAAAACCAACAAAAAAAACCCCTCAAACCAACAAACAACTACTAAAAGTATCTGTTTTCCCTGTCTCCTCCACAAACACCTCAAAATGCAGAGAAAGACCCTATACCTAAGTGGTTCAATGGCTTATTTAAATGCCAGAGAAGTTTTGCTTTGTTTTCTTCCTCTGAAGACAACCAATTTAAACATTTGCTTCCAACAACGCAAACTTAATAGTTAAGGAGTTACACTCTAGATTACACTCATAAAAGTAAGGAAATTTAGAGTTAAAGCAAACCTTACCCTGTTATGCCTAGTTATTAAAGGCCTCTTCAAGTAAGTGACAGGGAAAGGGTACTGGGGGTGCACGCGGAAAAACACGTTATTTAAAACTCTGCATGGTTTTAGAGCATCATTGCTACTATCTTTTTACATAAGAAACTATCTAAAGCCATTCTCTTCTGCTGAGAAGGCAGTTTCCAACACCAAAAGCAAAGGTTCTCATAAAGGAGACAAGGCAGTGTTCCATTAAGGTATGGTACCCAACCTGAAATTCCACAACTTTATTATTTTTTCCCCACTAGACTTCGCTTGATTTCACAGAAAAATGTTCCAAAGATTTTCAGCTGAAGAAATAAACCTGTGAAGGAAGAGCCAGCTGGGGGGGGGGGGGGGGGGGTGGGACAGAAACCACCACACAACAAAAACCCAAACAAACCTTCAAAGAACTTCATTAAATTACCACCTGGCATGTAAGTAAGAGTGCAAACAAATAAATGACTAGAAATTAGTTTTGCAACATTAAAGACTTCTAAGGACATTGACTTTTTGCATAAGCATACTTATGTTTGCCTTTCCTATGTCTGCTTTAAAAGCTTATGGACAAAGGGAAACAATTAAGACTATTATTCAGTGAGTAGTTTTAGAGCAGGAAAAAGAGGATCACTTAGTTTTCTTTTGCAGTTCAACCTTAGGAGAGAGGTCAGCCTCCATGAAATCTGCCTCCATCCAAACAGCAACAGAAAGGAACACACAGCAGAAAGAAAAAAAAAAACAATCAAAAACCAAAACCCCAAAAAAGCACAAAACTTGCAAAAAGCTCTGTGGCTCTAGAAGTGTCACTGAGTACTGAAAACACTTCCACCAACTAACAGCTTACACTTCATTCCTGATTACCCCAAGGTTTTTCATTTTGTAGCAAAGAGTTTCAAAAATTACTCTAACCCAGACAAGAGAAAAACTCCCATCCAAAAGATTTTTTTTATTTTTTTTTTTAAAGCAATTTGAAAACAAAAAACAGCCACCCACCCACAGAGGCAATTCCCATTACTAATCTCAGGATTTAAATTTAATTTAGTGCCTTACTACCAACCCTGGAAACATGCGAAGGATCACTTGGTTTAGTGCTGTAAAAATCATCTGGTATGACATTCTGTGGAGTGAAATACCCCTCAACCTCACAAATTCAAGTGCCCATCCTGTTACAAGCTGGGGAATGGAAGCCTGACTCTACATATAAACTGGGACTCCCCAGTGGGGCTCCCACTTTCCTTCAGGGCACTTACACAAACTTTTAAAAATGAAAAAAACCACACAAAATTAAAAAAATTTTTTAAATTACTACTATTTCAAGAAAAGAAACTCTCATCAGTTGGCTGAAAATTTCCAGCACTCATTAGATCAGATTAGACTACATATGCAATAGGGCAGCACACAAGGGAAAGGGGACTAAAAACAGTTTCAGCTTTAACACTGGATTTCTTTGTGTATGTGTTTGAAATCACTACAATTAATATACACTTTAACTGATTTTATGTAAACCAATAATTAACCTGTTTCACTAAGACTGCACATGAAATAGACCCCCTGCTCTTGAGAGCAGCTCTCCGAGTTAACTAAATCAACTTTTATAAAAGCGACTCACCTAGGATTTAAGGGTGAGGTTGATCAGCTAATGGGATAAATAATAGGATGTGGGTGAGGAACTGGTGGGATAAACAATATTTAAGCAATGGAATGGCAGAAGACCATTTACATTAATTTCACAAAAATTAAAAAAAGTCAAACGACAACATACAGAGATGATCAGAAAGCAGTCAGACGATAAGCATGTAAAGAACAAAACAAGTGATGGATGGATGTTACAATCATCTTCTCCATGGCCTAAATTTAGATACTCTTTAAAAAAAAAAAAAAAAAGTCATGCTACTCAATAACTATTAGAGGTCATACGTACAGGCTTACTAAATCTATTCACTCAAATTCATACAAATACAATACCTACAACACCTTACCTGACAAAGCAAACTGACTTACCTCCAAAAGTCTGATATCCAAGATCATACGCATCTCTTGTAAAGTCTTCATATATAACAACTGCACCACTTGTGTCCACTTCAATTTCCTAATAAAGTCAAATCCATAATTTTTTTAAGAAAAAACCCAACAAAACAATGCCTTTTTAAATCCAGAAGACAGAGCAAATTACTTTATTTCCAACAATCTGTTACTTACTATTTTTATCAAATATGACAACGGAAGAAAGCAAATTGAGTATCTAGTTAGACTCAGTGTACAAACACTTCAAGCTATGCATTCCTCTTTAATGCCTTGAAGTCGTTGTGAATTAGTTTCACAATCAAAATTCTGTCTTCTACATAAATATTCTGACTTCCAATTCAGACTTCTAAATACTTAGTTGAGAATATGTTAATACCCCCACTCAAAAAGGAAAATATCATTCCAGTCTTTCAACATGGAACAAGGATATATATACAGGCTTAGCTTACTAAACACAATCTTGCATGTTGTTGCCACTGTCTTTCTGTAGGTAGGAACTAATCTCTGTGCCCTATCAGAGAACACCTATTAACACTGGTTCTTTTTTTATTTACCCTCTCTCCTTAACGTGTCTTATGTCTTATCCATTCTCCCTCACTGCTATTTAGTAACCTCCCTGTCATCTTGTATTTAATTTCCCAAGCCACCCAAGCAGGTCATAGGTTTATGAATTCAAGCTGACTACCTATGACAACATGAGATGTGTTCATATGACAGCTCTCTGTGCATTACAATAGGTAGGGTCCACAAATACACTTTAAATTCATTTTCCATGCTATCTGCACAAGCTGTATCTTTCACTCGAAATCAGTACGGATTTCAGACTGCCACCAAAATAAGACAGCTTTAGATAAAGTAAAGAAAAAAAATTATGTTTAGAAAAAACTTATAACGTTAGGTGCTTAATTTTTATAACTCTAGCTTAATGATTATTTGTCTTAAGGTGTACCATGCAAACTTCTGAAAGAATCACAAGCATTTTCCAATTCTGGGAATCTTTACCTCTATCGTAGAATCCTGGAAGGACGTCTTCATGTCTATAAACATAAAATGAGGAAGAAATAAATAATGCAAGAGTGCTGTCACTGTCAATTCATTTTAAGGCAATAAGATGTTTAAGAAAAAAATTCAGATTGTTATGCAGCTAGGACAGTCTACATCTAAAATTTATCATATTTTAGTAATAATACTAAATGTAAAATCAGTTATCCTTAGGAATATAAACTAAACAGTCTTCTAGAAGCGATCACCTATATCTAACTCCACAAAACAAGAAATTCAAGACTGAAATGACACTGTAATTTGAGATATATTTTCATACATATATTATATACCAATTGCATCCAATTTTCTGGTAGTTGTCACCCACTTCTTAGTTTTCAACTACATGATACTGTTTAGAGCATCTTTCAATTCAAGTTTCAGAAAATTGTCTTAAGCCACCCGACAGTTTCTTTCCCCCAATCTCAGAGCCACAGGACAGGTTGATTAAAGTGCATTCTAATAGGTGCTATCTACTCCAATTCTTAAAGTATCTTCAATATAATATAGTACATTGGTCCTTGGATTGTTGAAATCAGTGAGGGGGAACAGATAACCAACTGGAAGTGCTCTGTCTGAAGGTAGTTTAGAAAAGGAGAACCTAAAAAAGTACCAAAAGAGGAAGAGCTAAGAGGGAGACCTTTGAGATGCAAGTCTTTTGATATACCTGGAGGTGTATTTTACAGATCCATTTCGACACAACAAAGCTGGCAAGTCCAGCAATAATGTTTCCTACACAAAAGGCAGAGGAACATGTTCTATACACCCAGTGCCCAAAATTTTTACAGTACTGTTGAAGTTAAAGTTAAGGGAACAGTTTTGTAATACACCGTAGTGGAACTAGAGTTACAAAATAAAAAATAAAATTTTCATGTGGAAGTTACTGCCAAGTCTGTGCATTTACCTTGCAAGCTTTGAGTTAAAGTAATTTTAAACATTTTTCAGCTGTGATTTGAAACCAAACTAAAACACACTGCAGATCCAAATTAATGAGGAAATTAGAAGCATAAAAAACTAAAATTTGACTGCTGTACATGCTGTTCATAATATTTAATACTCAAGTTTACATTCCCTCAAAGCAAGTAATTTATTCAAACCTCGTAAGTGATTTTTTTCTCCAGCTTTGCCTGCAGCATCAAAATTATTAGTTGTAGGACATCTTTAGGGAAGCTAAACAAACCAAGCACCACTAGTACTTTGCAATCTGTACTTCCAGTTTATCTATCATATTTCCCGTTCTTCTCTTCATTACAGCATTTCATTTACAAGAAGGAGCAATCTCTCTCTGCCTTTCAAACTATTCTCTAACAATTTTCACTGTTTTCTCATTTTGCCTCCCTTTCCCTCTCCTCTTCACCCACACATTATGCCTTTATTTTAGCTGCATTGCAGCTGATGTACTACTTTTTATATCCATCAAAGTATTCGGATAGCAGGGCCCAGGCTCATGCAAGGGCACATTTTAGTATTTGTCAGGCATTGTCACTTAAGGCAACCTGAGATCTGAAATTATTTTCAGTGGTGAAAATTTGCCTCCAGAAGTATCATTATAAAGTCTGAATGAAACAGTCTTCAGCAGTATATATTTAAACGCATCAAAATATTCAATTTCATTCAGCAAATTATCTTTGCAGTAGAAGAGTTAGAAGAGTAAATTCAGGAAATCTGTTGTGGAATACTTCAAAGGTAGAAAATGAAGAATTACAAAACAGCACATACAGCCCTCTTTTTCAATATTAAAACTAAATAATTCGTAATAAATAAAAAGTATTAGTAATTTTAACTTAAGAGTTTTAGCACTTGTTACTTACTAGGTGATTTTTTCTGGCTCAGCTTCAAAATAGGTTTTGTCATTTTGGGTTTCTTGATAAATGTCCCACCAGGTTTGTTATATGGCTGTGGTATCATTTTTCTTTTTATTCCTCTAGCAGCAACTGCTGCAGGACTGGGTTTGTTATGATAGTCAACAACAATTCCAGGTCTGTGCATTCCTCCAAAGTCTCCCATATGCTGAAAATTTGTGAAATCAAGAGAAAGGTATTAGTATATGAAATCTATAGAAATAAAACAATTAGTTGGTACAATAAAACTGTGAACTAAGTATAACCTGCGTTCTAGAGCAAAATGCAGGGGAAATTTAAGCTCCGGGTTTGATGTTGTGTTGTGCAATGGCTTTGTGGGTGTTTGTGCAGTAGAATGAATATATATGTATAAACTGTGTTTCTGCTTATTCAGAACCATTGTCCAGACAATGAACATGTCTCTAGCCAACCCAGTTTTTGACACTTTCGTCAGCAGCCCTTAAAAAACCAAACAAACAACAACAAAAAAAAAAAAAAAAAAAAACCAAAAAAACCAAAAACCCTGCTTCTTTATGCCAAATTATTAGCAGTGATTTGAAAACTGAGTAAAGAAGGTTGTCCAGTGTGGAACAGTGATTAATTGAAGAAAGCTCATTCTTTACTTATCTCTCCACTGAATTCAATAGATTCAGAATTTAGAAGTTGGGCCTGAAGGGAACAATACAAAAACATGGCAGAAATAGGAATGAAAATTCAGTTGAAAGACTAAAACTTTCTATTATTTCTAAAATGCTGTACAGTCATTTGTGGACACTTGTTTATAAAAGTTACCTCTCTGAAGACATGGAATAAATGAGTAATCTGAAGAGGGAGAATTTAGGTAGCTGCAGTGTTTTCAAAAGCACTAACATACTTCCTAATATTAACTCAATTATTTGAGTAATAAAGGGCAGAAAAGAGCCCACTGACTGGATGGCTGACTTGGATAAGCAGAAATATTTGTATAGCCATGAGAAGAGAATTAGTATTACACTATCAAAGTTAAAAGAACATAAAAATAACTTCAACAAACTTTTCACAAAGTATGACTTTTTTTTTTAAGCAAATTTTAAATGACAAGACAGAATGTACCAAAACAGGCACTTTTCTTAATCAGAAGTCCATGCAAAAGATCTCCATGTTAATTTATTTAGTTAAGATAGTTACAGAACTACCTAGCATGTACACTTACACCGTACACATATAAATTTGACATGAAGTATGGACTTGGAAAATTTCAAGTACTTTTTTTTTTTTTTTTTTATAACAGACAGTCTATCTATTAAAGGTGCAATGCATTTTACGTATGGTAAGTAGTTTAGCCTTTACATTCTCCTTTATTACATAAAGGACTAAAAAGATAAATTTCAAAAGAAAAAAAAAAAAGAAATAAGGCTACTTTGTTGTAACTCTGCACAAAACTTTCAGATCTTCTGAAAGGATGGCATCCAAGCTTAAGAACCTAACACTTTCAGCTTCACAAGCAGAGAAACATAAAGATTAGAATCCATTTCTCATACCATGCTACATGCTAGCTAGCAGCCATGTGCAAATCTGAGCTAAAATTTGAATATGGCAACTATAGTACTCAAGAATGCTGCAAAGTAGACTTTCTGGAACAAAAGCACCACGCAATTAGGCATTTAAAAGACCCAGTAAAAAATAATCTTCCTCTACACTTCAAGCTACAAACAAGCTGCATGATTTAATATTAAAGAATTGCTTCCCAAAGAAATATGGCACGCTTAAGAATTTTAAAAGGTAAGTTACACCTAGAGGCACAGGCAGAAAAGTATTGACTGAACTCTTCATTCTCAAAAAAAAAAAAAAAAAAAAAAACCATAATCAGAATTGGGATTAAAAAAACCAAGATAAAGGGACACCATCAACTTAAAGTTAGTACTTCTTCAGGATTTTTTTTTATTCTCTTCTGTTGTATTTTTTTTTTTTTCCCTAGTTCATTTAACATCACGCATTACTTCTCCAAACTGTGATCCACTATTGTGTGTACGGTTAATGTTGCTGTTTCTTGGACATACAGTTTTTATGTCCTACACTGGAAAGGAATCCACTGAAAAGGAGTTAGAACATTAAGTCTTCAAAACAAAATAAATACAAGTAACAGGACTAGGCACACTATCTGGAAATTAATCTCAATTCTGTGAAAGGACCTGATTTCAAGTTGATGATGTCCCTTTAACCATGTTTTAATTTTGAAAAAGTATCACTGTAACTGCTAACCACCCACCTTTGTCATTTCCTCCCCATCACCCTTCCAGTACACAAGTCAGAGTAAGAATTAAGTTTAAAAGAAGACTTGATGTTTGCTAAAGCATGTGTTCAACATATTAAAGAATTAGCTCAACTTTTACCTTTACAGGAAACAAAAACTACTCTAGCATTCACAACCTGGGTTTTATTTTTTGCTTATACATTGCACCTTTAACCTACTCAAAACTTCAAAAGACTTTGAATTAAACTTTTACAATATTCAAGAATTTCCCCACCAGCAGCAAAGATGCTAGTGTTTACAAGGAAAAATGAAAGTCCTTTTAATCCCTTTTAGACCAAACCTATTACTTTTTTCTTCACCTTTCAAACAAAAGGAGAGATTTAACAAACCTTATCAACTAGTCTTCTATTACTCATTACTTTCAACAGAAAGAGGGACTGGGTTCTACTTGAAGACAGCTTCAAGGGGGTAAACAACATCGTCATCAACCATGATAGTTTGCTTGGACAAAAAACCCACACTGTACTGAACAGTGCATTCATTTTAAAGCAGTGGTCTTGAAAGGGTTTAAAAGAGTGTCTAGTGAAAAGAATCTGAAAAGATTCTGTACTTACTCCTCGGCCTCGGCCTCTGCCTGTTGATGGTCCTCCAAAAGCATCATAGTTTCTGCTTCCAAATCCACTTTCAGGATAAGCAGGCGTTCCTCTCCCCCGAGAGCCTACAGGTGCAGGCTTCATATGGGGTGAAGAAAAACTGCTGTAGGAAGAGTAACTCTCTCTTCCTCTGTCCTCCATAAACCCAGGCCTCAATTTTGAACGGGAGTAAGGTGCTTCCCAGCTAGACCCGCCCTGGTTTCTACCTCCGAAAGAGTCAAGGCTATTCCGGTAGGAGTTGTCAAATCGACCACCATAACTACCTCCGAAGCGGCTTTGTTCGGGTTCATTATAACCATAGCCAGATCTGTACAGATCTCGCCCACCCAGAGAAGACCCGGAGTCGTAAGACTCATAAGGTCCAAACCTGGAAAAGTTGCACAGTGAGGAGAAAAAAAAGTAAGCTTACTAATGTTATACATTTCAAAAGACAAGTTATCAGTTGACATTTATCAACTAAAATCAATTTATTACTATACTGGTCCGTACAGTTGTGTTATTGTTTAATCTTGATTAGGGCTGGGCAAATCACACTATGACCAGATAGAAAGCTATCTGAGCCATTTTTGCTACAAACAATTCTAAAGTTCAGTATGCCTGAACTTTGTTTACTTAAAATTTTCAGCAACATTTATTTACTAAAACATTGTTAGAGCCCAGCCCTAGTCTCACAAAAATAATCACCTGCAGACATTCATAGGCTAGTCAAACTCTCCTTTCTTCAAAATCATGCCCTCATATTCTAACAGTTAAACAGCAGTTAAAAGGCGGCTTAGTTCTGAACTGAGGAAAAAAAAAAAAAAATTTTTTTTTTTTTTTTTTTAAGTGGTACAGTTGTAAATCTTAAACACCCCACAGCTCTAATTTTACAGGAAAAATACACGTGCTCTTCCATTCATATTTGTACTTTTTGGAAATTTTCTTTCCTGTAAAATTCAGTCTCCCAATCAAAGAGTTCATGATCTTCAGTGTATCCATCTTTCACTTGCAGACCATTAAGTCTAGCAACTCAGGATTTTTAAAGTCTACCCAATGCATGCATAGTGGACAAGACAACAGTCCTTGGAATTTCATAGTAGGGTAACAAGGAACTGAAATCTTTAGTTATTTACCAAGAGTTTGCTTTACCAGGGGTGGGGAAAGGGAGCATCAGGCTAGAAATCATCAATATTTGTAACCACTTGGAAGGGAAACACATTAGTGTCCCTGAAGGGTTATAATAGGGCGATTCAGTGGGAGTTGGGAAAGACAACCCCTTGACTGATAAAATATAAACCAGAACAGACTCAAATTACTAACTGTATCTACAGTAAACTGAATGCCTTCATTTTAAAATATGTTAGTCTCAGAAGACCCAAAGCTACAGAGAAAATGACACTATCTACAGAAAGAGCCCATGCACAATATTAACGTTACATGGCAAGAGACATTTCGGTGTTGAAGTAGTCATTCAACCTCAATCATATGCAGATTACTATATGGTAGGTACAGCTCATTCCTGAATCTCTGCTCAGACTTTTAAGTCAATCTTAATGTTCATCATTAAACAAATTATACTTAACTAAAAAGTTTAACAGAACCGTGCAGCAAAACACAACACTTCTCCAGCCTCCCTACTTAGTACTGTCCTTGCCCAGTGGCACTACAGTGACTACAGACAAGAATCATACAGTAGTCTGACTACAGCCAGAGAATTCAAGGGCGCACACAAGAAAACCATCAGATTATCTAAGTTTTCTTCACATTTTATTTCCTCCAAGATAGAATCACTACTCTGAAAAGCATGCTTCTTTGAATACAATGTTAAAACCTAAATCAAATCGGCTGCTCCCTATGGTTTTTATCTGAAAGAGCAACAGTAATAGTATCCTAGCATTAAATACACAACTTTAAGACCACTGCATCAGAATTTTTATTTTTAGACCAATCCATCTTGCAAAGCAGCCCAGAACGTGTACGCAGTTCTGAGTGTAATCAGTACCTGCCAATGAAATAATCTGGACATGACTTTCAGATTCAATACCAAGATCATTTGAGCACTGCACATTCAAACCAAAGAACATATACCCTAAATGTTCCTTGAAAACGGAATGTTGATAGATTCAGTCTAAGGTACTAAACCAGTTAGGTCTAGTCTGCTATGACAGAAATGGTATGTCAGGCCAATCAGCTACAAATTGCTAGTCATTACTGAAAAATAAAACTTTTTGCATTTTCATTCAAAAGACGCATTGTTTCACTGTCAAGCTTTTCCACAAAAATGCTGATTATTACAAGAATCTAACTCTTACAGTTTAGTATTTGCCAGTATTTATCGAACATTAAGACTCAGAATGAAAGTGTTCATATAAAATCATAACAACATGCCTCAGGAACACTTAAGTTAGAAGACAGAATGATTTAAACTTAAATTGGGTTTGATCAATTCTTGGGACAACTGAAGGATTATTTTACCTGTTACCACCACCACCACCTCCTCCGCCTCCACCTCCATGACTCTCCATCCCATAGGATTGGTTAAGGTAAGAGTCCATGGATCGTGGGCCACCATAGCCTCCATGCCCATAATCACGGTCCATGTCTAAAAAAAGAGCAGAAAAATGTTTATAAAGAAAGCAAGCAAGAAGCCTTATTAAGTAATCTAGTTTAAATTCTTAAGTAAAAGGTTTACTCTTTGCCACAGTGTTACAAACAAAACACAAAACTGCCAGTTGTAAACCAATTTCGACACAGTGCTTAGGGAAGCTGTGTATCTTTGTCATCACGTGAGCACCTCTTAACTGAAATCAAGTTTGTATTTTTTCCCAGTAGTGGATACTCAGGATTATTGTTCCATCAGCTGGAATTTGGATGCAAGTTAAATTAGGAGAATTAAATGAAGAAGCCCTATAGAGAACATGTCAAAGTTAGTGGAGATTAAGGCCACTTCCCACCCTTTAATAATACACACAGCTCACATCGAATACCACAAGAAGCCTTCACTCACACTGACAGAGACCCTGGGTCAAGGTTACAAGCTGTCGTGCTGCAGTGCAGACTCTGTATACAAGCTACAGTCAAACAAAAGAATTTTCTCCCATCTAGCACAAACAAAAATCCACCCAAATAAGCACCGAGTTGCAGTTCACCAACTGCACTATGTTGGTGTTTCATAGCTGAACTGATGTTGCTTCGTGACCTCTTTGTATCTTGTAATGAAGTCTGGCAAAAGAGCCACCTTCTTCCTCAACACTGGAAGTCCTATGTAAAAGTTCTGGTTAAACAACCACTCGAATTCAAAGCACTAAAACAGTGTCATAGATCTGCATAATGAGTATGATCCACTGTTTTCCTGTCACATACACAATTTGGACTTCACTGGCATTCTAGTGACCAAAACTGCTTCCCGGTACCAACCAACACTAACTTTTGGATAACACAAAGAAAGCCTGGCAAGTCAAGCCTCACAGAAAAGGTAACTTAGAGAAGGAAAACACAGCGAACACAGGAAGGATAAAAATAAAACCACACAAAGACTTATACTCTCTCTTGTCAGAGTGGACTTTATACATTTCAAAATCTCCAAGTGTAAACCATTGACTTTTCCAGAACACAACAACAAACTCACTTGAAATTGTAAGGAATTTTCCTGTTTAAAGAAACATAGTAATTCTCCATGCATATCATTGCATGAAAATAACTGTAGTGATGAAAATAAGTATATATACTATTTCCTGTTTGTACCTGCTTCTTGTTAGCACCAGGCAGCCACTGTAATTTACTTTCTTACATGTGTCAACAACAAGAGTTCTGCAGATGGTATTAAGCTGACTGTATCACTTTTACACAGATGTTCTTAGCATGCCTGAATAGAGACTCCAACAAATGAAGATCTCCTCGTGATTTTTTTTTCTTCTAATGATCATAGGTACTTTCTAAACAATTAAAGATGATACTTCTGAAACAAACAAAAAAAAAAACTCTGAACATGGAAGTCACACTGCAACTTTCCATATGGCGAACATACAATAAAGATTCTGCAGCAAAGCACAAAAAAAGCTTTGCAAAATACTGATCATGTAGTACTGCACAGCATCAAGTTAAACTGCAAAAAGTTACTCATTAAAAAAAATGGCTGAGGCTTTCAATAGAAACATCTAATATTCCTCTCTGGTGTGACTGCATGATCTACCACCTAATCCAGTGGCATACCCTCAAGACTGCCTACGTAAAGATGCAGGCCAGTAAAAAGAGTAAGGCAGTCAATAAAATAAATTCAGCTTCACAAAAATTAAGGTTAGATGATCCCATGGTCAATCTCAGATCCAAGGGTTGGTTGTTTGTTTTTTTTAAATACAGTATATCTAATCAAAAGACACTGACATTCCAAAAACTGAAATACCTGACCTGAAAGCACCCAATAATTTACCCTAGTTTCACCAGCTCCCTATTATCTACAGACCCTGAGATGGCACAAAGGTAATTAGGTTAAGAGTTGAAGAGGTGAATCAAATCATTCAAAAACGAAGAACACAAAAGACTGTCAAGATTCCTGCCACTGCAATCCAATTCCATTACAGTGTAGGAAGTAGTGACCATATGCCAGAAGTTCACTAGTGGGAAAAACATAAAAGCATCCACGTGCAGAAGAACTCTTCCAAAAAATGGTTTGAAGCATAGTTTAGAAATAAATTTTTAGTCTAAAACTTTTAGCATGAAAGCAAATACTAAAATATGTTTTACAATCACAGGATAACTTCTGACATCCACTTTTGCTCAACACTCTCCTTACTTATCCATGGTTCACGTTATCTAACATCAGCAGTCTTGCTGTAGAGCTATGCCAGTCCCTAAATCCTCAAATCACTGCCTTTAGGACATAACCACCTCCTCCGTAACAGTGAACAACTCACTCATCCTTTCCAGACTCACTGCACTGCATTCACCTACATTATAATATACTCACATTTGAAGAGGTTTAACAGGGGATACAAAAGGTACAAAGAAGCGAAGAGGGATGATCACTTGCATGATTTTCTACTACAAGAAACTGGAGGCAGAAAATGAAACTTAAAAATAAAAAGCTAAAAAATTAATTGGATCTTTTTTCACAAAACAGATACTTAAGTCCTGGAACTGCTCTGTGACAAGAGGTTACTAAAAATTTACATGGATTTAAGAAAGAAATTAGATAAATCCACTGACAAGAAATTCAAAGGATGTCAAACACAAAGACTATGTCTCTGGTTCAGAAACCCCCCCATGCTGCAAACCAGTGAAGTCATATAAAGATACTGAAGGAGTACTTGTACAACTCCATCCACATCTCCAAAGGGACAGTGACGTACTGGATATTGGTGAGGTGGGACAGACATATCTTTGATCCAACCTAATGAAGGTGATCTTATGATCTCCTTCCAACTATTTCATTAACTGTTTCAGATTGCTAAGCAGTTAACCTATCTTTCCAACCACTGGCCTCCTGGTTCAGTCATTTTGTCAGCAGCAAACTTTACCGAAGATTTATAGATTTTACACTTCATGCACAGAGCTTGACAAAGAGAATGCATTCAAATTAAGTGCAGTATTTCTTCAGATATTAAGCTTTTCTTTACTCTGAAAGTCTGTTCTCCAGATAGGCTTTATCCTAAAAAGGTGGCAAACGTACAAGACAACAGTAAATGTTCACTTAAGTGAACCAAAATAAAAGGATTTCAATTTTTGAATGTAGTAGCTGAAAAATAATCACTCGCACAGCTTTAATTTTTACAATCTCAAGGTAAATAGCTTTTTAGTTGACAAACCTCACAACCACAGACATCAAAATCCATTCGCATTAGCCTCTTTCACACTTTAGATTCTTCTTCTCCTAACTAAAGCAAGACAGAGGGACATGGAGCATTAAAAAAGCTGTATCTGCACAGAACAATTTCCCCTGCCTGTAGCCTGCTCCCCATTCACCGTTATGTTAGCTCTAGCTGTCACCACCAGCCGAGACACGCAGAAGTTGCCTGTCTGCCTGTAGCAGAATCTGCAAACTATTTAGACTAAATGTGAAATTGTTTCACATGCTAGGAGAACATGTGCTTAACCACTAGAAAAGAACCACCAGGAATTGTATTGCAGTGTCTCAAACTGAAAATTCAAAAGTGTAGTATTTCATTTAAGTTTAAATAGTAACCGTTTATCAAAGAAACCTTTGAAGAAATATTATATCTGTGTATCTATGTATACTACAGAGTAAAAAAGAGAACGAAAAAAAAAGCAGCGGTTCATATTTGCTCTTAAAGTTTAAAAACGAAAGAGTAAATCACTTGAACTGATGAAGGCACTGACAAAGTATCTGAAACAGAGTTTGCTGAAGGAATAAATCAGGTTTTGGTATCTGCAACCTCTTGCATAAATACAGTATAGATGAATGAGCTGTTGAACTAAAGCACAGAAATAGAATTGCAAAGAACGATCTCACTTTTCATTTCTAGATCATACTTAAAGTCTACAGGGGCAGGGGAGAAAAGAGTTATGTCAAAGGAGAAAAAATATATTACCTCTAAAATAAAAAAGAATGGGACACTAAGAAAGATATGTTCAATTTACAAATTAAAATGTTGATGTACATGTACTCCTTCAGATTAAAAAAACAAAAAGCTGTATCTGGTGCAAAGATCATTTAAAATAGCTGCAAAATAAATCTCAATAGGCAGCAAAGAAAAATCAAATTTTCCTTAGGAAAAGAACTAGAAAGTTAAACATGTAGTAGATAAGACTCAGAATCCCTTGGTACAAAGGACTCCATTTAAAAGAAAAAGCTTAAGATCAGAGAACATTGAAACCATATTCACAGCACAAAGAAGAGAAATAATTTTCAATAGTGCTCTCCATGTAGAGCACATGAAAAGGCTAGGATGATGAGAAAGGAGAAAGACCTTGCAGCAATAAATAATAAATGAAAAAATAAACTTCAGTAAAATAAAAATAACCTTTAAACAATAAAAAAAAAGAAAAAAACCAGAAGTACTAGCTTGAAACAAGCTGAAGTTCCCTATATTTTAAATTCATAATCCACAATGACTACAACAAGCTTAAGGATCCATTGTGCAATAGTAAGCAACATTTTTTCCAGGCACATTACATTTTTCATAACAGCATGCCTGCTTTAAGTTCACAACCTTGTCATTAGATAGAGGAGTTTTGACACATCATTGAGTCCCATGCAAAACAAGGAACCAATCCAACAATGTAGATGAATTTTAGGAATAGCAGTAAAAGCCATTTCCCCTTCCAGATTAAAAGGACAATAGTTACAGTAATCAAAATGTTAACATGAATAGTTAATAACATTTCTGTTAATAATATTAACAGAATTTATTCTACAGGCCATGTCATCTCCACCTCAAACCAAGTCATCAGCAAGGGACAATGGTGCAATTACAACAGTCATCAGCCACCCAATGAAAAGTGCTTCACACTGGCTGAAAGTTTCCAACAGGAAGAATCTTGCCAAGAACTCAAATGAACACTGGGCAAAGATGAAAACTCTCAACATCCATCCTCTGTTGCCATCTACTGGACCCCTACAAAATAGCCTTTAGCCCACTGTACAGAATCACAGTAAGACAAAGGTTTACACATGCCTTACTAATGTACATACACTGCATAAACATTAATGTTAAATGTTTCAAGCTGCATACATCATAATTAAACTTGTTTAAGAATTATGAATAATAGAAAGCTTAATTATCACAATGACAACTATTATTACAGAGGTACATGAAACAACCAATCTAATTGTACAACATACATTTAATTGGTTACTTCCCATAGGATGAGCCTGGATTTACTTTAATACTACTGTCATTAGATCTCAGAAAAGCAGGTTCTGGTTAATGGCTACAGTGAATATTCCAATAAGATACTTAAACTGCCCCATAAGAAGAATCCTTTTCTACTAAAAATCTAAAGGACATTTAATTTGGAATCAATACACAAGATCAAAAAACAGGGCCATAGCCTTAATTTATTTTACTATGAAGAAAGATAAATGCAAATTAGTATCATTGGCAAAAAAGCTAAGACTCAAGGAATGTATCATAAAAATTATCATAGTGCAATCAAAGATGTGTCAGTAATCCAACGTGTTATTTCTGTATAACAGCCAGCAAGAGAGTATCAAGAGATCCAACAGCAAATGCTTATGTGATGACGTCTGTAAACGAAGCTTGGGTACAGTTTATGGTGAATTTTTTATATTAACATCCTTTTAGTACTTGCTTGCATGCTGGTGAGAGATGTCAAATCATTTCTTGAGTCTTACTAAACTCATAACCTTAATCATCTTACAAAAATATGTGCATTCCTTTTTGTTGTATCTATGTTGCATTTTTGATAGTGTAAAAGCAAAAGCTAGCTTTTGCTGTATCACATTTACTTTATGCGCTTTCTATATTCCTTCCCAAACTATTAGTTAAGGTAAACTTAAAAAAAAAAAAAAAAAAAAAAAAAAAAAAAAACCAAGCTGTTCCAGGTTCTGTTTTTTCCATGTCTGTATAAGAGGGGGAAACATCCTCTTTCAATAGAAGTAGCAAGAATCAAATACAGCAGTCCATAAGAAAACAAAATACTGATTTATGCAAAAAGCATCATCATAAGAAAAGTCTGTACTTCCCCCCCCATCCCCACTCCTTGATCTCACGATTTTGATTTGGAACGTGCAGGAGTTCATGTTGACATGCCCAAGATGAAAATCAAGTCTCACTCCCAGCCAGTTATAACTCCTCCAGAAAACAACATGTGCAGTCAAACCATGTTACGTACTTTTAATAACCCGTTTGTTTTTTGTTTTTGTCAACACTGACTGTTCAGCCCCAACGCTTTTTACAGGTTAGACGTATTTATAGCTCATACCTGAGACTGACCCACTGGGCATGTTCACACCACAATGCATGGGGGTATCTGGGAATCTCCAATCTCTGTCTTCAGCTGGAGAGGATGGGTCAGTGAGAATGACTTAGTGCTTAGCAAGAGCTGGAGGGGAGAGACAGGGAGCCGCAACAAGAGGCGGCTCTCTCTCCTGTCGGATCTCCAGTCTCCTGACACGACCCCCTCACGGAGCTCGCCCCGAGCTCCCCCCGTCTCTGCCCGCGCCGCCCCCGCCCGCCGCCTCCCCCTCGCCCCCCGCTCGCCCCGCGCCCCAGGGCGCCTCGCCCGCGGAGGGCCGCCCCCGCCCGCGCCGCCCGCCCGCCCGCGCCGCCCCCCGGGAGGGCCCTCCTCCCGCGCAGCCCTCCCGCCGCCGGCCGCCGCCGCAGCTCCCCCGACCCGGGAGGGGCGGCGAGGAGGTGGATGAGGGGGCTCCGTCCTGCGCGGAACAAAGCGGCCGCTGCCATTTTGAGATGCGGCCGGGCCCCGCGGCGGCAGCGGTGGCGGCGGCCGGGCCCTACCCTTGCTCTGGGGGTGCGCCCTCACCTTCCCCGTAGTCCATGGCGGCGGTGGCGGCGGCGGCGGGCCCTGCTCCCCGGACGGCTGACGGCCGCGACAGCCCGGCGGCGGCTTCTCTCAATGGCGCCTTCCACCACAACGAGGCGAGGCGGGACCGGCGCGCGGCAGCGCGGCGATTGGCCCGGGCGCCGCGTCACGTGAGCAGGCCGAGCTGCAAGGAGAAGGGGCCCGGGACCGGCAGGGACGCCGCGTCAAGTCCTCGCGCAGGGTGCCTAGATCGGCTGCGTCACGAGGGAGGCTGCGCGGCGGCGGCGGCCATGTTGGGCCCTGGCAGCCGCCATTTTGCGCTCTGGCGTCGGGCCCTGTCAGGCTTGAAGCCGCTCCGGGATTAGAAGTAGGCGAAACATCCGCACCTTTACTTTCCCATACACATCCCCATACACATCCCCTTGGGCCCTGGTGAAGTGGCCGCTGCAGAAAACACTCCCCTCGGTGCACAAGTACCAAAATCTGTCCTTACACAGAGCTAGAAGTTGGGCAGTGCCTGGTGGGACTGAGCCCTAGGTGGCTTCCTTGCAGCTGCGCAGCCCCAGCCGTGAGGAGCCCCGTCCCATGGACCTGCTAGCTCCCAACGGGGACTGCTGCTGTGTTGTACAAACCAAATGGTTTTGCAAAATAAAACGCTTGTTTAAGAAATGCCCCCCCCCCGTAATCCCCCCCCTTCAATGAACCTAACGTGTATTAACACCAGTTTATCTGTCAGTCCCAAGACAAAAGTATTTCAGCATCTCTAACAGGCTGCATTGAAACTGGTAAACACAGGCTTCCATTTTAAGTTAGTTGTAAGATAACACTGTGCTCTATGCAGCCAAAGATTTGAGGAAGACTTTGCCCCAGACACATCATAGTGCAAAAAAACCACAAAGTCCTGTGTGAAGATCACATGAAGAGAAGTATTTCATTCCTTATAGTTTCTTAATGCTTTATACAACCCTGAAAGAAAGAAAGAAACAAAAAAGGGGAAAAAAAAAAAAAAAGGCATGTGAGGGAGATGGCGATGAGCAGATCTGGTACAGAAAAACTGGGAATATGTCTCTGAAGCCAAGCTGTGGCTGAACTTTCAGGTTGTAAGGGCAGGCAAAGCCACTATCTCCTGGGGTTTGATTTTGTTCGGTCTTGGGTGGCTGACAGGATGGCATCAAAAACTCCCAATTTCTCCCCATCTGAAAAGTAATAAAAGCCCCATTGCACGAAAGGAAGATTTGACTCACTCAGGTCCAGAGTCCCAAGTTATGTATTAAACTAAAATCTGTCTGGCAGAGCAGTCAGTTTCCCTCCCCAAGCTCTGGATGGCAGCAGATGCGAATCTTCTTGAACTGCAGACTACAGAGAGAAGAGCACCGCGGCCGGCAGCTTTCCGTGATGAGCTCTCTTCTGGTAGCTCTCAGCTCCCTTCTTTCCCCAGCATTGCAGAAGAAATACGTGCAAAGAAAATGGTTATTCCTTGCCAAAGGGAATCTTTCCTTCAGCTTCACCCCTGACTTCCCAGCCAAAGGTACGTTATGCTTGAGCAAAGCGGTGATTTCAAGGTCCAAATAGCCCTCGTACAGACTTGTTTGTGCACCCACGCCTTTACACGTGCACCCTCGCACAGACCAGACAAGTTTCTTGCATTGAACATGAGATTTCTACAATAGGCATTTTCCTATATGTTTAGGGCTGTATGCCTCATGTTTGCAACACAGCAGCCTATTTTCTGCAGCCTTTTTTGCACTGCTGGGTGCAGCGCTGCTCAACCTGATCTGTAGTCTTGTGCTTGTGAACAGGATCAAGAAGCAGCATCACACTGCCCTGCAGATGGGAGCAGACCAGCATGGGGACTGTACAGAGGGGCTCCTGCTGGAAGGCACCGGCCATGACTGCCACTAGGCACCCGCCTCGGCAAGCCTGCCAAGGGCCTGCCCGCCACTTCACCACAACCGGGCACAGATGTTGTCTCTTCTCAAGAAAAAAAATGTATTTGATTTTTCCCATGCAAGTAAATGCATGGGCACAGCTCTATGCATTTTGCTGTATGCAAAATAAAAAATGTGAGGAATTAAAAAATAGCATATACGTGCACAGAATCCAAAGGCTATCCTAGGTAACAAAATTCAGTAAAAATGTGGTGGGAATAAACTGATTTTCCCAAGTGGCCTGAAACATGCAGCAGTCAAAATTGCAAGGTATCATCTCTGCTTGAGGACTCAATGCGTGCTGCAGGATGAGTTGCTGAAAAATGCACTAAGTGCATTCTCACCCCTTTCCAATGCATCTGGCTGGTCCAAATGAGATACCTAATGAAAATGCTATTAAATAAGCACCTCTGAAGGGAGGAAATCATGCAGAATAGATAGATTTGTGATCACTGCAACAATATCTGGCTAATGGTTATTCAGAATAAACACAAAGATCCAGAAAACCTAATTCATCTGAATCAGCTACTCCTAAGACTATCAAAGATGAATGATTTAGCTGTTGCCCTGGTGCAAAACCTACTGAGGGATTCAACAAATGAAACTCTCTGGTAAGCTATGCAACCTAAGGGGACTACTGCATAAAGGAGAACAGGATTTATAATGAGGTGCCTGAGAGGGAAACACTGGGATTGAACAGGAGCCTGTTAAAATGATACAGGATTATTACGAGATGCTTAGAGAAAAGGCCAAAGACAAGGAAGAGAGGAACAAAGGTATATCAGGGAAGAACAAAAAAGATTGAGGTGGATTGGAGAAGGGGAATAAAAAGGACTGTTTGCATGTAAGCAGGCTGCTGGTCAGTATGTTTGTGTGGCTGAGCCCTGTGACTGATTGCCACTGTCTGTCCTATCTTCTTTTTAAATTCTGTTTTTAACTATATTCCATATGATTGTGTTCTCTGTTCTGTGTCTGTGCATGTGATCTGCTCATAAACTCCAAGCCGGACTGGTGAGTTGAATGAGCAGTTTGGGAGACTGGTACAGGGAGACCCTTGAAGGGGGTTTTCCCTGAGCACACATCCTTAGAACCAGGATCGGGCTATGCACGCTGCTTGCGTGTGCCGTGTGGGTCTCTGTAAAGACCCAGACTGAGAATGGGCAGAAGCAGGACCAAGGCACCTAACACTCTCCGTTTGTAGGATAAAGGGCTTGGTGCCAAAAAGGCATCTTTTTTGTGAATCTCTCCACTATTCTCTTAAAGCACATTTGTTCTGCAACTAATCCATCAGCATATTTACTCATTAGAGCCTACTAGACTACCAAGAGTCACAGGGTTAAGCCTCTATATTTTGTCATTAAAAATTTGCCTTCAAAAGGTTAGAAGCAGCCCCTGAAGAAACCAATGATCATTGAAATCAGCAGAGAGATTCAAACAGACTTCAGGAAGCTCTGAATTGGGCCCATGCACATCATGGCATGGTTACTTACAATTTGTACACAACCCCCCAGTCTTATTATGAGAATTACTGCTATCCTGTGTGTTGTTTCACCATCTGGGGAAGTTATTGACAACAGAGGTGGTCGTTATGGGGACAGCAGTCTGTCAAAGAAAAGAGGGTGCATGGTAAAGAGAACATCCAATGATGAAAAATTTGTTCTCATACCAACAAGCACTTTAGGCACCGGACAGAAGGGGAGGTGCTTTCACATGCAGCCCTGCAAACACACAGGTATATTTGGGCTTTTAAAGTTACTGTTCCAGAATCAGAAACTCAGGGAGAAGAAACTGGATCTGGGGGCAGACCAAGGCTACAGTAGGTATAACATAAAATTTTTTGGATTTGCTACAAACAGGTCAGCAAAAGCGTATTATTTTAGACTTAATCATGATCAATGGGCCACTGTTGGTTTCAGGCTTTTTAAAACAAAGGCTCCTTCTTTCCTCCCTGCAGGGCTCCAAAAAGGAAAAAATCTAAGCTAAGCAAAGCAAAACAAAATGGAGACATAAGAAGAGAAAGGGAACAGGCCAGTATTGTACTTCATTGGTTCTCGATGATCCAAAACATGAATGTTTTGGTTCAGCGTAGAATCTCCCTGTGCAATCCCATTCTGCTCTTGAATTCATGTTCTGCTGCTTCCTTGGGTTTGTTTTCCTGGGTTTCTTGTAAATGTTTCAGAGCAGTACAGGGATAAAAGAACAATCGGTGATTTCTCCAAGCACACACAGCAGCACAGTTATTGTGAAATACAGCTCTTCTGTAGTTTGGTACTGTAACTACCCACACCCTCTCCTCCTCTTTCCAAGTGCTGTGTTTTCTTCTAGCCTTTCATTTAAAGCATTGTCTAAAATTGAAGAAATTCTGTAAAATGGCTATCAATTGCTGCTAACAGTGGTTAGCAACCAGGTACTAGCAATTGTGGAGGCCTAATGCTAACAAATCCTCTGTATTTCATTGCAGTGGAGTTGATCAAAATCTCATTGACAATAAAGGGGGTGGTTCTTCTGGCCTTTGATGAAAGCTCTCTGTCTCTTAACTCTGTTTAGAGCAGGTATGATTGATTGACATAATGTTTAAATCTACAGGAGCACATGTCTCCAACAGCACATCACTCCAGTGCTGTTACAACAACATTCACAGCAGTGGAATATATATATTTTTTTTAATTTCTAACATATATCTCCACTGACAGTTCACATTTTGAGGAGGTAGCTTTCTTTGCATTTTAGGACAATGGGGAGTGGAGCAGGAACATGAAAATTGCATTGATTCTTCCTGGAACATGAAAATTGCATTGATTCTTCCTAGAACATGAAATCTAATTCCCTTTGTTTCATCTTAGATATTAACATAGAAGCAGAGCCATCCATCTGAGCCTCGCAGAAGAACCATGGTAACCATCCAGAGCCACGCTGATTTCAGTGGGCTCTTATGTCTGTCATCACAGCATAAATCAAAGCCATAATATGGTATTTCCAAAGCTGAAATATTATGGCCTCTGTATGTATATATTGTACAACACAAACATAAAAAATGCCCTAAAATTCAGCAGGAAACATCCTAATGCAGAAACATACTAATCATGTTATCCTTTCCTACAGGGAAAAAACCCACTTAGAATATAGATTAAAAGTCAACCAAACTTAACAAACATCTTCATATAGCTTCTTAACAAGAAAGACTAGAAGCTTTCAAATGTGCCATAGCACAGACCTGCTGGAGGTTGCATGCTGCTATGGCCCTGCTGGAGCCCCATCATCATCCCACAGGCAGCAGTGGGCACTCACCGGAAAGAATAATTGCTATAACTTTTGGGTCACAGTGGAACACAGAAGTGAGAGTAGCAGAACCCATTTCAGGCTTTGGTTTGGTTTTGGCATGATTTCCAGCTGCTGGTTGGCTGGGAATAGAGAGAGGCTATCAGCTTCATTATCACACAGCCCTAGCGGAAGAAGGATCTTTGCAGAGCAACTTATTAGTAATTGGCAAGGATCTTTGCAGAGCAACTTATTAGTAATTGGCAAATTATCAGTAAAGTGCCTTACTTTTCTTGCATGCAAATACTTACGAGCAATTATGCTTATTACTTTTTAGATTTACAACTTAGTTTTACTTTACGCTCCTTGGAGGCCAGCTCTAGTTATTATCTAATCTTGCAGGAAAGTGCCGCTGGAGGTGTGCAGGACTCTGGCTGGGCTGTTTGCCCTATAGATGCCACACTGGGCAAGTCAGACCTGCATAGGTGCCCTAAACAAAGAGAGAACTGGACTTGTCATTGCTCATTGCCCTTTCACAGTCAGTCAGCCCATCAAGGTCCTGGAGCACTTCTTTCAGTTGCCTATTATGTGCCCATTTGCTCCCATGTTAGAGATGTCTGTGTCATACTCCCTGCATAATCTTCCCTGTCCTTCAAAAAAAAAAAAAAAAGCCAAACAACGTATAACTAACACATACATATTCATTGCCAATATTTTTCAACCCTTCTGTATAGGTACTTATGTATCAGAAAGGGCACAAACCCAGTTCCATCACAAGAAACTTTGCATTTAAGTAGATTTTATGCACATGCCCTCTCTCACACACACAGAGTACCTGAAATAGCAATGTGCCATTCACAGCAAGGGTTTATTCACAGTTTTCCTAGAAAGTTTGTCCAGTGCATTTATATTTGAAACACTTTTTAGATAGAAGCAGCATGTACGAGAAACTGTGAGGTTCCAAGATAAAAAACTTAAGATTAATAACACTTGCAGCACACAGCAGCAGTCAGACAAGTTATCTCAGAGTATAAAGGCATGTTTATACACAGGCCCCTTTAAAATAAAAGTCACCATTAAGTAGGATACGGTTGCTGTGGCTGAAGACAAGAATGCCAAACGAAAGAGATGTGAAAAAGCATGTCATCTTCTAGGGAAAAAATAAATAACTGGGTGATTTTTTGCATACAGCTGAAGTGGTTGAGGACTTCTAAGGCCAAAGATCTTGGCTTCTAGTCCTTCTTGTCACTATGGTTTGTCTAGACAAATCCATGGGCTTGCTACAGAACGAAAAAGAGAAGCCTGAAGAGGAGACCCCCAGATGGGAAGGGACCTACTCCAGGCAATCCCCCATGAAGGGGGCTCTTCAGAAACAGAAAACTCATCCCTGCCAGAGCAGAAGAAAACAGACGGCAGGCTGCCATGTCCACTCTGACATCTGGCCCTCTCTTTCTGTACAGTTAGTGGGACATGGTAGCATATTTGTTACTGCTTTTGTAGGGAAATGGGTAGACGAGGGCACGTGTCCTTTTCTTCCGTGCTGCAGTAAGCTTAGAAGAGTTTAGGATGAGGGATTCCTAGAGGAACTGTTCACAGAGATAGAAGGCTGCCCATGCTCCTGTGCCTCCCTCCTCAAAACTGCTGTGAACTCACATACAGTTTAAAAATGAGGAAAAAAAGAAAAGATGGAGGGTATATTTATTTGTACTTGCAGGCCACTTTCTGAGCCTTTGCTCTTGGGCTTTATTCTTGAACTTTTCACTGTGACTCTGAGCAACATTTTTTCTCATTTTCAATTTATCATTCTTATTGTTATTTAAAGCTCAGATTTCCATGCTGTCTTGAGTCAGACTGCAGAGGTGTACAGCAAACACTAACTGTTACAAGATTTGTGGTAGAATCACCACAATGTCAACATATGGTTTGACATAACATTTCAGATATTTTTTTCCTGTGTTTCCAAAGTAGTTAATTCCAGAACAATTTCCACATGGCCCAATACATCCTGCCATGAGAGTGCTCAGCAATTTTTTCCTTAAATTGTGTTATCTTGGTGAGTATTACCCAAGGAGCTCATCTGCAGAAGGTATTTTCCCATAGTGCAGAAAGGGAAAATTGCCATCTGATTTTGCTGGATCTATGATATAGTGTGTACACCATGGCACACAGTCAAACTTTCATGTAACAGTTTATTTCCAGGTTACTGAAATTTTATAGGGGTATCGTTACATAGTTGCATGAAAACAAGGAACATATCCAGAATCCTTTAAAATGTATAAGAAAAGAAAATAGCTACAGCCTCTTTCTCATACAGCATGCATGGTACTTCCCATGCACTTCAAGGATGACAGAAATTTCAGCAAACACTTTACCATTCAAGGCTCATAAAAACCTGCATATGCTGCGCATGTTTCTGGATCAGGTTTGTGCATGTAGCGTGTGTTTAGTACAATCTGAAAATTTAATGCTGAAAATAATGCTTCTCTGTGCTTTCCATTTGTTGTGCTTTGAATTAATCTGCACTGAGGAGCCTCACATCCAAACATTCTGGTTTCTGTGAAACATCTGATAACACACTCTGTTAGCTCAATAATTGTGCTGTTAAACCCACTTTGGAGCCTTGGTCTGGAGACAGGGGTTAGGTTTAACCACTGCAAAAGGTGGGTGCTGTGCCACCCCCCCCACCACCCTCCCACACGTGTCAGCAGCCAGGGCAGCAGCTCCCAGGGTGTCAGGGAGACGAGCGGCTTGGCACTGACAGAGGTCTCGCATCCCCCCAGCTCTGCCTTGGGAAGCTTCACTCCAAGGTCTGAAAAATTACTTCTGCCCTGGTAATTCTGCCTGCCCCGCTCCTCAACATGGCTCTGCCTCGCAAGGAGACAGCTGCTTCTGCTGAGCCCAAAGCAGCTCGTCCAGAAAATGATAGAAAGCATCTGCTTAGTATCAGCTTTTGCTTCCTCCTCCTGCTCCTCCTGCTCCTCCTCCTCCTGCTCCTCCTCCTCCTCCTTCTCCTCCTTCTCTTCCATTGCACTTGTTACTCTGGGTCTCAAGTCCTGGCATGAATGTAGAGATGCTCTCCGCAGCCTGAGCACATTCATCAGTGTGAGGATTGCAGCGTCTGTCAACATTTCCTGCATGATACTTGAGAGCACTTTGAAACCAGTGCTGGCTGCCTCTCAAAATGCCAGTGAAACATGGACTTCACTCAACTCCGTGCTCCAGGGTCATATACCTCCTGGGCATGCGGTTCCAGCCAGCCTCATCGTCTGTGGTCCAGGAGCACTTTTAAGTGCAGATAACCTCATCTAACTGTGATTATAGATCTTAATACAAATGCACAACCCCCCATATTCGAGGGCTTTTTAAAATCTCGTCCTTTCATCCAGTTTATGTGCAGCCACACAAATAGCTGAATCAGCTCGCCTGAAAGGACCTTCCGAGGAAGGGCAGAAATGAGCATGAGGGGGTGATGGGGCTTCAATTTTTCTCACCTATTTTTCTACCAATGGACATGTAACCTCAACTCCTGCCAGGTTAATGGATTCACCCCCTTCACTGCTGAGACTCCCCTGCACAAAGCCCAGAAGTATCTTAGGTAGCTATGGGAGGGAGCTGTGAAGATTTGTATTTTTCCCTTCTAAGTGGCATATGTTAAGCATTCTGGGACAGAAAGGTCAAATCAGGATTCAAACAAAAAAGAAATGCATACATTCCGCCTTCCTGTCGACATTTACCACCCAGCCCAGTCACCTCCAGCCATGGGCACTGGTGAACTGGCTTTGTTATGGGCTCTGACCCAGATCTTCCCTGTGGCTGAGATACGGCTCTCTTCCTTTTTCTCTCTCCTTTCCCAGTTATGGCTCCAGCAACTACAGGCGAGCTAGCAGAGAGCTACAGTGTGAGGGATATGTGTTTATGTATTTTTCCATGAGAGGCAAAAATCAAATGCAAACATATACGCCTAGCATAACGTTAGTCCCAGATACTCGGGGCCAGCTTCAGAGTGCCAGGATTAGCGCTCCACAAAGCAATTGGTCTGCCTTGCCTCCTGCTGCATTCCTGCACGCAAAATACCAGGGTTTGGAAATGGATACACCATGGGTAAAACCTGAAACCGGCCCCAAGCACTCTGGTTGCCCAGCTCACGCCCACGTACAAAGGCCAGCTCCAGTTCCGTGTGGTTCAGAGACCACATGTGAGACAGCTGCCCCAGGAACTGATGCGGGCTAGACTGGCTCTAGCTTTCTCCTCGTATTATGTATAAGGAATTTTTCTTGTGTTGTGCTTGTTCAGTGGAATTCGGATGCGGAGCCAAAGATTGCTCCACAACCGCCTCAGAAAAGCGTGATTCATCAGATGGCATTTGCAAGGGGCCATCCCAGTGCCTGTCCCCTGGAAAACCCCTGGCTATGCCAGCGAAACTCTCTGGTGGCAGTTCTTGTACAGGTGGCGGTCCCACTCAAGTGGGCACTCCTAGCAGACGCTCATACACTTATGTTGTCTTTTCAGGGTATGACTGCAAACAATTTCAATTTACTTATCTAGAACAGGCTTTCAGTACTACAGAAAAAAACATGGTTTCCATGTTATTTCTGGAAGCTTATATAATTTTTTTCCACTTTCTCCTTTCCTCTGGGCAACGCCTCCCCTTTGCATAATTTCATTAAGATGTACAAACTCTCCAAGATACATACCAGGGGAAGGATAGTGAAAGCAGCAATCACAGAAAAAACCCCAAAATACTACTTTCCATCCAAGTTACAGAAAAAAATTGCAAAATTCCTTGGCACCAGAAGCATGGGGAATCAGCCACCTGCTACCAAGTGAAGGTGGGGTTCCTGTGTGTGCAGTCAGGGCCGTGCCAGCAACATTAGGAAAGGTATTTTTACAGACACTTGAAGTAGAAAGTCTCAACACCTCTTGCTGACATCCATGCCATTGCTAGTCAGACCAGCCAAATTAAAGGCAGCACTGGACCATCACCCTGCACTGTGATCATATCCTCCCTTGGCATATACATTTACCTCATGTGTAAAGGTCAGAGATCCCCACATACTTATTTAAAACACAGAAACCAGACTGCTGTTAAACCTGTGGGACAGGGTCACCTAGGATGTCAGCTGTTGGATGTGGGCTTTTGAATCAGAGCTTCACGTCTTCTCAGATTATGTTCACCTGAGAATCTGAGTAAGGATAGGGAAAAAGAAAATTAAAGTTATTTGTGAAGTCCTACAGCCCTGTCAGGCCTGATTACTTCAGCAAATTAAAGAAATTTGTAAACTGACCACAACCACCAAGGTAATGTCCCACCTGCCCAGGATCCATAGAGCCTAGCAAGGGCTGTGCCAGAGCAACTGTCTCCCCATGGACCTTCACCATTTCCCTCCTCAAAGAAGATACACAAGCTGTCCATTTAAAACCACTTCCCAGATGCTCTATCTAAATCACAAGAAAAGCGAAGCTATATATCAGCAACCATGGATATGGCTTTGCCAGTTCTAGCTCTCAGATTAAATCAATACTCTCACCATCTAACTGATGCATAGGAAATGAAAATGAATTGATGGTCTTGGATCTTGTCCCAGCAGGCTAGTGTCTGCTGCTCAACACCACCAGAACGAATATCACCAGCTGGGTCTCCTCTTGAGGCTTCAGCAAAACACACAGAGCAGTTACAAGGAGCAACCTGCCTTCTCAGCCTTACGCCTGCTACCTGCCTAGTTCTGGATCCGGGCAACCATGGCAGGGCTGACCAGCCAGGCGCTCACTGCTATTTCCCTGGCTGAACCAGATCAGCAAAGACAGGGACAACATAAAGCTTGGAAATTTTTCAACCATGAGCACGTTTCTTTGCCTGTTACTCATGTCCTTGTAAACATTTATCCCCAAATGGCATTTGAAGATCCACATTCTATACTGTATTTATATTTGCTGTTGGCATGCCTTGGACAGTGAAAATCAATAAAGGCAGTTTCACTTGCAGGAGTTTGAAGCTGTGGTGTTTGCCCAGTAAACATCCCATACACGCAGTCCTTCATTGCTGAAGAGAACTGCACCAAAGTAAAAATGTCACAGGTACTTCTCCTGATCTTAGAGCTTGTAAAAGGATATTATTACAGAAACTGAAGGGTTGGATTCTGCAACCCTTACAGCACTGAGCACTTACCTGCACAACCAGCCCATTGAGAAGGTCTGGCACAGAAATGTTCCCCACAAGTCTGTGGCTTCAGTAAACCAGCAAATTAGTTAACGAAGGATGGCAGCATCTCCAAAACGGCTGAGGTTTCAGCTCTGAATTTTAGAGGGTGCCTTTTTCTGATAAAGTTAGCATAAATGTACAGTAAAATCCTTTCAGGAAGAAAATGGTTCCCACATACTAATAGGGTGCTGCAGTAGAATGATTCCTCCAAACAAGTGGAAGTTTTGCACCAGATTTTATTAGGGAGGAAGGATTTAGCCAGACTTTTTACTGTTTCAAATTAGCAGCAAAAAAGAAGAAAAAGCGTTCACCCGAGTGATTCATTTCAGCAGCTCCAGGACAGCCTGTAGTTTCTTACAGGGAAATAATTGGGATTCAGAAACATATAAAAGACCACCCCAAATGCCATATGTCTTTTAATCCAACAATGATGTTGTAGGCCACTGTCAGCCTGACTGTGACAAAAAAATTTCTGCCAGAAAAAAACAAACCTCAAAACCCAAACAAAACCCAAGCCACAGGGAAGAGAAAATAAAGACTGCAGAGATTGTTGTCAAACTTTTAGCAGGTTGAAATCGGAGCTGCTGTGCACAATGGCTCAAGTGTGCAGTTTTCAAAAGAGGCATCTGGAAAAAACAAGCTTTGAATCATTTTGGATGTGAAGCCAAAGGAATTGAGAATAAACATTTTGGGAACAGAAAAAAGTCCATCAAGAGGGGTCAGGGCAGAAACAGTTCACCTCTACCTCAGCTAGGGATCAAGCTCTGAGAAGCATCCCAGATTTTTTGGAGGATGGTTTCACTGGAGCTCATTTAACCCTACCCTTTATACAACAGAGCTTCGAATGCTGAGCGGTAGAGAGGCAGAACAGCCCTGTGAACAGTCAGCACGTTGAACCGCAGGATTTCTTTGCTCTTTGTGATGTGTTAGGACTGGTTCCAAACTCCTTGTAATCGTCACATTAATCTCACAAGCTGTGCCTGACTTCAACTCTGCAACATTAGAAACAGGAGAATTCCACCAGCCCAGCCTTTGACAGCCATTTAGCCTCTACTTTTGTGTGAGAACTCATAGAAGGAAACAAGGGCTGCATCTCCAAACATGGTGACTGCTCCAGGAGAGAGTGAGAGCCACCCTGCTCTGCCCAAGCTGGAAACGCCTTTGCATTTAAAAGTCAACTCCAAAGAGCTGCAAAATGCTCGGCTTGCTCTGCCCCAAAATGCAGCATACCCGCCAGCAACCCCCAGCGTGCAGGCGAGGCGGAGGAGCCCCATCTGGGTCCTTTTGTGCACAGCGCTCTGGAGACACACAAAATGAGAAAAAGCCAAGCACCACCCCTTCGTCCCTTCCTCTCCTCCGGGTGTCAGACCAGAGGCAGACGCCTGTCTTTGGCACAAATCAGGGAGGACCGGGGGGTATCTGGCAGTCCCTCATCCTCCTGTGTGAGCAGGTGTATCCTCTGCCAGCAGTGCCTGAAGCTCCTTCCCTGCCTCCCGTAGAGGAGCCCATGCTGTGGCCAGCCTCTGAAGGCTGTACAAGCTCAGACCGCTGAGGAACTAGCAAACGACGGGGCATCTTGCACGGGGCAGGAAGGAGAGGGGCCGCTGCCAGCAAGGAGCCCCCTAAACACGGCAAAGGCAAGCAGCTGGGGCACGTACCGCGGTCTGGGCCTGTTTGTGTGACACAGACAAAGAAGTATCTGTCAAAGGCTGTAGCTTACACCAAGGAGTAATGCCTCTTCCCTTGGAGCAGAGGGTGCCTCTGTGCCCAGGCAACACAGCAGGCCGGTCTGGAAAAAGCAAAAGGGGCACGTGCTGTGGAGGATGGACAAAAGCAAGGCAGAGAAGGACAGAGAAATTAGTTTTTTCTATCACAGAAAGTTATCCCAAGCAGCCTATAATAAAGCTGGCATGATGGAGGAATCGAAGCCATGCCCGTGGCTAGCAACCACGCTGCTGCGCTCTGCGGCTTGAGCAGGTGCCATAGTTGCGGTGCATCCCGAGGGGAGGAAGGAGGCTTGCACAGCACACAGCGGCTGTTTGCTCCCCACCAGGGCATTTCGTCAGAGAGCCTCCCGTTCTGACAGCAGCCAAAGGAGATGCTGCAGATAATAGGAACATCAGGGCGAAAGCCAGGGCCATGCCACAGCAGGGGCAGTTTCCATGTATTCACTAATCCTCCCTGGAGTTCTCTCCCATGAACTTCCTTTGCATCCTCTTGAGACTACGAAAACTCATAGCACCCTCATTATCCTGTAGCGAGGAGTTTCACAGCTGCAAACCTCCAAAACAGTACCACACCAAAATACTTTTGTACTAAACCCATTACAGGGTTGTTTTTCTTTCCCAAGACGTGTAATTCACAGCTACTGACACGAACCGAGCCAGCCCTGCAGGCGGGGGGGCTGCTGAGGGCCAATGGCCTTGGGGCTCAGGGCATTTTTACCCCAAGCCCTCGTAAACCTGCCCAGCCCTGCTGCACATCCCAGAACGGAGATGTGGCACTCCTGGCCACCCTGGCACACTCCACTCTCATACACGAAGGAGCAGTAGCTCACACCGAGGCCCCTTAGCTGCTAAGCGCTGGAAGTGCTGCGGCCAGCAGGGTAACAAGTGGAGAACCAGCATCTACACACCTTTTTCCACATCACATAGGACTGCCACAGTTTTACAATATGCAGTGCCTAAGTCCATTCTGCATCTGTCTGTTCATCCTTTAAGCTTCTTTGAACTTAAGTCTTGCACAGACCTAATCACACTGCCAACATTCTGCTAATAATAGCAGCAGCCCTTCAGCCTTTCAGGAGCACTGATTGCAGCCTAACAAAACTGCAGCAATGCTCAATCTCGGAGGTATCCTCCAAGCCAGCCCTTTCTCAGTCTGGTGAGGAGAGAGCAGCAGATTGTAAAGCTAAAACGCTCATTTTGGGACCCTCTGAGTCCCACCCAGGCTGTTCACCCGTGTTTCACACCCCATGCCGTCTGCTGCTGAGCTCCTCTGGGGGAGTCAGCAATTAGCGGCCCTATAATGAATGTTAAAAGCATTTAATTAAATGAATATATTCAGAGTTAAACACGTTGCTAAGTCTGATCAATGCAAGCACAAAGATAAACAAAGCCCCACAGGCACAAGGACCTTGTCTACATGGCACTGTAACCTGGAATGCCTTCCTCTGAAGATGCACTTGCCTTTCACTGTGGGTGTAGTTCTTCTCTGGGGTAACTCCTGCAGAGACACCCCCGCTGGGAGCATACTCGCTCTGCCAGTGAAGAAGTGGCCAAGCTTAGGTTGACTGCCTGGCGGTGAGGAGAAAGGCAGGTTTCAAACTGTGGTGCAGCACTGCTCTCTACATGATCATTTTGCAGTCTTTTAATTACTTCAGAGAAATGATTTAATTAAGGCCTCTTCTGTAGAGTTCTAGTTCAAAACTGCGGCCTGTCAGCTTTACTGGTTCTAAACTGAAAGAAGAACAGTCCCTGAGAGAGGACATGCTGAGGCTCCTTACGCAATGCCTGTGTGGGCTCCTGGAGCTGACCTCTGTCTAGCAGAGATGACACTGGATCACTGTGGTTTCAAGACCACCAGCACGTGGGGAAAACACCCATGCTCTGTGTGAAGGCTGCAATTTGCAGTGAGAGGGACACGCACTCAGCCATAAATAGCTTTCAAGGTTTGAGGAACTTTCCCAAGTACTAAGTGTGTGAATTATTCATCCACACTAGTGCTAGCTTGCAGGGACAGCGCCGCCTCATACCCATTTAACACACTCAATTTTAAAGCCAATTTACTTAACTAGATTTTAGTACAAAGATGGCTAGAAACGTATCTCATTCTTCTGGGTCAGATCATGGTGGCATTTTCTTAGGTCTCAAATACACGTAACCATCGATACTGACAGCAATCAATTTAACAACTCAGCTGGCCTTTGCCTTTCATTGAGCATGTTTCCCAATTTAATAGGTTAAAACTCGAGGTCCTGAGAGGCATCTTGTTTCCAGCTCTGTTGTGCATTACAGCCCTACAGACCTGGGTGTACACTGGGAGTCTCCACTTGCCCAGCAGTTTACATCCATAGGACATCTTTGCAGCTACACTGCAGGTACAGTATGAGAAGAAGTCCACGATAAAACTCTCATGATAGATAAGAGCCCAGAGGGCTTGGAGACCAACCACCATCTTCAGATATATCCCCTGGACCTTGGAGAAGCCAAACAGTGAACAAGAGCAGCAGAGTCACCTGCCCTTGAGCAGAGGCACTCGGAGGCCGCTCTCCCCTGCTCCGCCCTCAGACCAAAGACACCGTGCAAAACTGCCTCCGAATTCTCTTTCTGCAGAGGATGCCAGGAAGTCGATGTGACCAGGCTTTCCGCAGGGCTGCCCGCTCAGGAGGGGTAAGCAGGAGGGTTGGGCAACCCAGACGCACAGCACAACACCGTTGCTCCTGGGGAGTCTCATTCTGGCTGTGTCCCTGGGGTCAGCGGCTCTATGCTGGGAGGCCTCAGCCCAGGTCCCATGTCCCACTACAGACCGCTAATTTTACCAAACTCAATAAACTGAGAGGACTGAGGAGAGAGCAACAGGAGTTACAAAACAAACACACCCAAACAACACATGAAGAAAGGCTGAAGGATGGGGTTTAACCTAGGGCTGAGAAGAAGCACTCGCTGCAGAGAGGGCTGCGACAATCATCAGGTGCTCTCTACATCCTTTACCAACAGGGCAAGAAACATGCAACCCCATTTCCAACAAAGACAGGGGAGGTTGTTAGGATACACAATAGTGGGAGCCATGGGGATGCCTATGGAAATTGCAACTTAAGGATGTTATGGAAACCCTTTCCTCAGAGGGCTGCAGGAAGAGTGCAGTTCCCCCAGGCTGCGTGAGAGCTGGAGGTGGACAGGACCCCACCAGCCCCAGCATCGCTTGCTCTGCAGTGCTTCCATGCAGCGGTCCTGGAGCAGGAGGCTGGGAGCCAGGAGGGAGCTTCAGCCTCCCTGAGCTGGCAGGGCTCTGCCCCATGTGGGTATCACTTGCCGGCCGGAGGAGGGAGAATCCCTTCACGAGGGGAAGCTGCAGCTCCAAGATTAGACTCTGGCCCCCGATAGCGCCCGGGGCTCCCCTGCAGAGCACTGCCGAGCACGCAGCCAGGGCAGGGGGGCAGCCCTGGGTATGGCCACGCGGGGATAAGTGTTAACGGTTCTGCAGGGAGAAGCTTATCGCAGATACTTGCACGGGAGCGGGAGGGGAAGGAGAGCACACAAGCAGCAGCTGCACAGGCACCCTAAGGGCCTGTCTCAGAGACAGGGGGGACAGAAGTAAAGAAAAAAAAAAAAGGCAAAGAGTCATAGGGTGCCCTGAAGATTTGAGCTTGGCTCTAGGCAAGAGCAGCTGTAACTTGCACTCCAGATTTTACACTATAACTTCTGAAATTCCAACCTGGGGATGGGGGCTCTACCTCCTCTCAGGACTATTTATTCCCTTTTTTTTTCCCCTCCTTATTCTGCATTTTCTCCCATCCTTCAGACACGTCGCTTAGCAATATGTTGCATTCAACGGCATTCCCTTTATTTTGTAGCTAAGGACACAATCTTGTGTGGCAACTCCCACAGGTGACATCTCAGAAGGAGCGAGATAAATCCGGCTGCCCCAGCAGAGGGGAGCCTCCACAGGGTGCTGGCAGCAGCCACGGCACCCAGGCCTTCTCCCACCCCAGCTCTGCCAGGGCAGCTCCAGCAACACCCTCTGGCCAGGAATGTTGGCTCCAGACTGCTGGACGGTGTTAGGGAAAAGGTCTTTAAATCCACTTTTACAAACCACCTGAAGCAGCAAAACTACCCAGAACTGGTTAACAGAACAGCCAACGTGTTCATGCATTTATTCCTAATGGTCTGCACAACCCAGTCCCAACTCAAGATTTTGTTGTTTATGGGCACAACATGTTCATTTTATGGGAACAGACCTGCTCTGTGCTGGAAGACTTCCTGCAAGCGGCTGTGGTGTTAATTTAGAAGATGGCATTCTTCCCAAACAGTCATTATTAAACCAATAACCCTACGTTACCTCCAGCATCAAGGGGCAACGTGCTGTTGGAGGCAAGACAGAACAAAGGTCCTGGCTGTAGTAATTGCAAAAGGGCTTAGGGGCTGTTCTCTTCAGGGAAGGGAGAGATGCAGCCTGGCCCAACTCCAGTGCGTGTGGTTTTAAAGATCCTCATTTGAGTTGTATTGTGTTGATGTGCAGCGTTAAAGAGCTGCCACTTCTGCACCCATGCCTGGCTGAGTTACAGGAACTATTTTCAGCATCTCTCTGCCAGAAACGACAACTCTCATGACTTTTATCATGGAATGGGTGCATGTTTGTAATCAGCTTGGAAAAATCTGTTTCTCAGCTTAATTCTAAAGCCTCATCTTTGCTACAGAAGCAACTGCACTCAGTAACACAGCTTTCCCTCCCTTTAGCAGCATGGGGAATGATTTGCAGTCCTGGGAAATTGTTCACAGCATAAGCCTGCAGGGTTTTGCAACGTCAATGTTTGATGCCTTCAGTTTAAGTGCTGAACACACTGTACAAGAACAAGTGGACAGCCTGAACTGGGAACTCTTCTATAGTGCTAAAATTGCCAATCATTTGGGAACCCTGTAAGCTCATCAGTAGTTTGTGCAGCAATTTTATCAATTCACAGTGGGAGGCAAGGGGTTAATGCCAAGGTTAAAAACACTACAGAATTTGCCTCAATTCTTTCAATTCTGGTAATCTTAAGGATCACCTTGCATGTTCCTACAGCAAACTTGCTCGAGAAACATTTTATTTAAATGCCTTCACAAAATGTCTTTCTGAACAAACAGACCACCCAGGCTTTGCAAGGGCAGGGATATCAACCATCAGCCTAAGATGACACAGACCAGCCATAAATGCATCGCGCCACGGTTGCGGATAGCCTTGCCATCATTGGAGAATGCAGCTTCTTGCACTGTATCTGTAACCAAACTGATGCTAGCTGTCCCCCAGAGCTCTTTTCAAAGGAATCCCAAACTTCAGTCCTCCCAAGCTGCTTGGGACACAATGCGTCCACGCAGAAGTCTGTCTCAGTCTGTATTTCTGCAAGCAAATAGATTAATATGTTTCTAATCGTTTGGTTTGGCCTTAACAGAGCGTCAGCATTTGCTGTCTGGCTAAGGTTCTAGCAGTGTTTCTTCAATAGGGAAGATGATTAAGGAAACAGCTTGCCTAGAGAGGCTGGAATCTCCATCGCTGTCTAACCCCTTCCTACATCTTGCCAAACGTCTCGCAGGAATGAGTTAAGGAACCTTATTTCTGCATGAGGCAGGGTGGCAGGCTTGAAGACATCTTGAGGTATTTTCTAGTCCTGCCTATGATAGTTTGCTGCCTAAATCAAATTGTTCTGGGATCACACATTAGAAACGCGTTGATAGAGCTCTGCCATGCAGCTAATGATGAGACTGCCTGTGCCTCCTGAATCTTTCTACATGACCTCATTTCTACAGGATTTGTTTTTCACAATCATTCATGCATTTTACCTCCATTAAAGAATCCCCAGCTTATAGACAGGAAATTTAAATCTTTTAAATGTCATTCTCCCCAGGTGAGGAGAAGGTGGTGCCAAAACCAAAAGTAGGTCTAAAGTCACAGGTTCAGCCTCCCTTCTTGCTCTGGACTGAAGAGCAGTGCCATGCTCTTACGTTATCTTCAAGGCCAGTTGTTGCACATGCAATAATCCCATCACACTGGGCGACAGCAGCCCAGATAAACTACCCTCAAGCCCATTGCCACTGTGCCATCAACACTGGGATGCCTCAGCAAATTCGAGGCTTTTGTTCTCATCTTTAGTGCTCTCAGGAATTCACATTCCACAGACCCAACAGAAGCCTCATTTTTCATGTTCACAACGAGCTGCAGAAGAATTGTACTCGGGACTGTCAGGTTCCTGCACAGCTCCCTGTCTTGAGAACCAAGAAGTCTGAAAACCAAAAATCTGTTCCTGCAGGAAATCAGAATGATGGTCAACACCACAGCTGTAGGAGCACCTCATTTGTTTAACTGGACTTTAAGTAAATGAATCACAGTCTAGCTAGCCAATTACCTTCACATAACCGTACACCACTAATTTCTGTGCGCATCCATGGAAACACAATATACAGAACAGCTATTTCTCTAAGTTTTTTATTAAAGATACAGTCCACAAAGCAGATCCCCCATAACCAGACATGAGTTACAGTGTCTGGGCTCCCCCCTTTGCTACCAGAGAGGGCAGCTCAGGACTGCAAAGCCATTTATTTAGCAGCAGAGAGCCTTTCATGAGTGTCAGTATCCTCTCTTGACACCAAGAGGCCTCATGCCTGCTCAGAACTACCATAGCTCTGTTTGCATCACAGGAAACACCTTCCAAATGGACAATTTATTGAAAAACTAACGGATCTTCACAGAAACGGGTGACAGAGGCAGGAGCAAACAGGATGGGAAACTCCTACTTCCTCTCATTTGAATGAACACAGTAATTTTTGTTCTGGGGCCATTTATATATTCTGCAAAACTTCATTAGCCAAATAAAAACAGTGGTAGGTCATTTAGTTTATGTACATGAAAAAAAAAAACCCAACTCCTATCCAGAAGTACTGAATTCTAGTTAGAAACCATACCTACAGGATTTACTAAGAGCAGCAACTCATACCTATTCCTTCTTAGATTATAGGTACCACAGAACAAGTTCAGCATAAGATACTTGAAATTTTTTACTTTAGATTTTACTACGCAAACACACTTTTCCCCCATTAAAAAAAAATAGATTAGAGGAAGATATAAACATCTTATTTATTAAATCAAATAGAAATGCAAAATATATTTCACATGCCTTACATGGAAAAGAGATGAACTTCCAAGACTTTAAAGCAAGACTGTGTCAGCTGACACGCAGGAAATCAGAACATTATAAACAGTCACAAAGAGGAGGAAGGACTGGGGGGAGGTGACATGGGGATGACGGGCAGTTCCTCCCCACTCTGAGAAAGCTCTCCTAAAAACAAGAATGGAGTTTATGCTGAGCAAGCATCACAAGCCTGAAATTAACTTTAACGTATACTTATTTTGGAGGAAGTTGTCTAAAGAAGTACAAGTGGCTAATAACTAGTCAAAACAGTGGTCTAAATTACATATACCATACTCATAGGAAGTGGACATAGATTTATTTTTTGAACATCAGTAGGGACAGTAGGAGAATCAGAAACATCAAAAAAAGCTTTTAAAAGCTGGATCAATCCACGGCCGCATTCTGTGCAACTCTGCTATTAAAATAAGAAAAAAAGATGAAAAATAGAACTACTTTTCTAAATATTTTAATTACTTTGTCATCCTCCAACTCTTCCTCCCTCCTACACAATTTCTTGGAAGCTGAAATGACACTCAACAGCAAATACAAAGCATACACCAATAGTATATTCCACAGTTTTTCTGAAGAGTCAATAGTCCAGCAATTTTAAAGTGATCTATGTGCAAAAAATAAACACATGAAAGAGTTTCTTAAAAAAAAAAACAAAACCAACAACAAAAAAAACCACTGCAGCCTTAACTTCTACTTCAAAAAATTTCTGAGGATTAGCACTAAATTTCCCAGTGGAGGACAGATCAGTAACTGCAAGTATTCTGCCAAACCTGCAACTTGGTGTTGCAGAACTGTCAACATCCCAAGTTTACTACCTGCTGGCAAGTGGAAAACAGACTGTATCCCCAAAAGGAGTGGGAAAACCACTATTCATAAGCTGGTCTTCTGATATACACAAACATATGGTGCAGGTATGTATTCAGAGACTGCTACCTACAGCTGAGGACAGTCCTCCCAGCATGACTAACAGTAAATGATTAACAATAAAATGTGCAAGATTCATAAGAGCAGTATTTGAAATGTTCCTGACTGCTCAATGCCCCTAGGCCTAAACTATCCCCTCATTAATAGTGGTGTAAGTCAGGCCAGCTCTGGTGAAGTTACAGTAGAAATCGCTGTGCATGAGGATTTCTGTGTGAAAAGAACAGTCCCTTGAACTACAGACTAGTTCAGTCCTGACCACACTACAATAGGGAATTGTGTTTAAACCATGAGTAATCATGTAATCATCTCCCAGCATAGTACTTCTTTTCTGCACACATGGAATGTAAATGGCCAAGATTTACAACTGATGATTTTGCAGATTTAATGGATTATATTTCTTTAATGGTTCTGGCAATGCAAACTCGGTTAAAAAAACACCACCAAAAAAACCAACCAAAAAAAAAAAATCCCACGCTCACTGCTGTCTGCTTTTTTCTTTATTTGATGACTTATCTGGCACACCGGGTTTTCTAACAGTGCGTAAGTGTTCAAAAACATCAACTTACTTGGGCTGGGGTGGGGGAGAAGGGTGGTCCTGTGGTTAAAGTCCAGGTGTGAAAGACACACCACAATAGGTGATAAAGCTAAATCATGTTTGGGTAAATCATAACTCTTATGTCTCAGTCATTAGTCTCGTAAATGGAGCAGACACCCCAGTTCCTAAGCAAGGGCTGTGAAACGAAACAATCACCAACTCATAAAATGCCTTGAGTTTCCCAGATGAAAACTCAGAAGAGGAGCAAAACATGAGCAGTAAAGTCACTTGGTGTTTAATGGCTTTCAAAGTCACCTTGCAAAACAGTTCAAATATCAAAACTATCCCCAACTTGAAAGCCAAGTGGCAGTATTCTCCCTTTTACTACCCACTGCTGCGTGGGACAGAGGAGCGTTATGGAAGCTGAGGGGGAGACCAGCTGTGGGAATGTGACTAGTCTTTGCCGGTGTGAAGGAGTAGCACACTGGACCACAGAAGAAATCTCGCCCAACAACATGAGGCCTTGAGGATGAAGAATGAAGGCAAACACACTTGGCCTGATGCAAACCACATACCTTAATGCAGGAAAATGGTGGTTCTGGTGCAGTTCAAAGCACAGCCAAACTGGTTTCACTTGCTGAGGATGGCTAAACACTAACAACACACATCAACATGTGTTTCAAGTGCTGTTAGAACCATACCGTATACAACACTTGTCCTTGTTTCCCCCTCCCATAATGCACTAAAGTAAATCCAGACCTTAAGGAATAACTTGCATAGTAAGAAAAGGTCATCAATTTAATCATTTACTTTAAGCAGGCAAGCAAATTTGTAAACATTCAAAAGCGGCAGCATCCAAGTTACAAACAAATTAAGGAAAAAAAAGAATTGAGATTATTAAGGTTCTTTATCCTTTCAAAAATTTTGGAAATAATCTTTTAAAACACTGCAAACATTGAACACTCAGTTACACCTCTTCTAATCCTGCTAGTAGTCCTGCCTTCCAAGGAATTCTGCTTTCTAAAATGCATGGTCTCACAATTGCCATACTTTTTAGCATTTGCCTTTTGGAAGTCAGCTACCGGAGCATTTCACCTCAGCCTAAATCCCGTTAGCAAAGGGAATGCTTGTGTCTTGATTCAACACCTCTTTAACTTCTGAGGGCAAAGCATCAAAGAGGTGATCTTCCACCACAAGCCCGCTTTTCCTGAGAAGCTGACACTGCCCCAGAGTGGCTGGCAGACGGTCCAAGCAGTTTCCCTTCAGTTCCAGATGAGTCAGCTGCAACAGTTGACTAACTTTATCTGGGATTGAGGTAATACAGTTTTGTCCCAGACTCAAAGTCCTCAATTTAACACATTTAAACAACTGTTTTGGCAAAATGTCGACTTTGTTTCCTGTGATGTGAAAATGCTGCAGATTTTGAAGCAAACCTATTTCCCCTGGAATCAATGCGATTGAGTTGTAGCTTACATCTAAACACCTAAGTTTCTGTAAACTGAACACTGCGGCTGGTAAGGATTCGAGTTTGTTATTGGAGAGATAAAGAGACTCCAAATTCTTTATGTGGGTAATGGAGGAAGGAATGTTGACTATTTTATTGTGCCACAGCTTTAAACAAGTCAATCTTTTTAAGTGCTGGAAACTGATGATTTCTTCAATTGTGCGTATGCTATTTGACTTTAAATCCAGTTCCTGTAAGTTAGAGAGGCTGAAGATGGCATGGGGGATTCTCTCCAGTTCACAGTTCTGCAGCTCCAACTCTGCAACATTAGTCATTTTCTTAAGGCTATTGAGTACCACAAGCTTAGTGCCATCATTATGAATGACTAGTTTTGTCAGATGTGGTGCCACATCTGTGATATTGGGGGGAATTTTGGTCAAATTGCTCTTCACGTGGAGAATTTTAAGGTGTCTCAACTCTCTGAGAGATTCAAGCCCTATCATTTTATTGTTTTCAGAGTTCAAATTGCCTATCAAGTACAATTCACGGAGGTTTTTAAGCAAATACACCCACGCAGGAATTTCTGCAACATCTGTGAATTTCACATGAAGGCATCTCAAGTGGTCCCGGAGGAAGCTGAAGGCAGTCTGCTCGACCTTCGCAGGGCAGTGGCACAGATGAAGCTCCTGAAGATTTGTCATCTGGGAAATTTTCGCAGGGATTTTTGCTTCAGGAATTAGCTCCAGTTTCAACACATCCAGGTCCGTCAGATCAAACACTGCATCGGGGACCCCTGATAGCATGAAGAGATGCAACTCTTGCTTGTCCTGGGCATTGCGGGAAACATGTTGCCGCAGCTTTTCAAAAGTCCATTCATGGTTTAAACTAATTTCCCGTAGTTTGTTCTCACTTACCTCTGACAAGAAGACACCAAATCGCTTAGAATACAGCTGGTCATACTGATCTACCATATGCAAGAGAAATGCAAAATCATTTTTGACATCAGGGATATCACTGAAGCTACTCTCTTCTCTGACCTTTTCAAAAGAATATTCTTTTAAAGGTATTCGGAACAGCCAGAAAAGTGTGTAGAGGCAGATAAAGCCATAGACACAAATGAGGGAAATATAGCTGATAAGCAGCTTCTTCAACATGTAAGCCATGTTGTGTGTACATTCAAACTGTGTGTAGCCAATCAGGTGTTCCACTTTTGGGTTGCAGATGTGTTCAAAACTAATGGTGTTGACAAAGTTTGCAGTATAGCAGAGAATAAATATGAATTTGACAGTCTTGATGACAGTCTGGCCTACATACAGCTTGTAAATCAGATCACTGTCCTCCACGTGAGCCCGGAACTTACGGACTTTCTCAAACAGCGCTTTGGCTTGTTCTCCGTCTTTCTTATCTAAAATAGTGACGCTGGGAACCTCGATCATTGGCTTGTCAGCTGAAAATTTGAAGCCAGACTTTGTTATCATGGGAGTGCTGGCACTTGGGCTTCCTTCATCACTGCTAGTGGAAACATACTTGGGCAGGGACTGGGCACCAGTTAACCTCTGTTTGTTCTCCTCTGAGTCCTCACATGCCGTTTCAGACAATGCTTTTGTAGTCCAAGGGGACTCAAAGCACTTCCCTAATATAGACACAAAATGCTCAATTTTTGAGCAAGTCTTGGGGTACTTGAACCAAAAATTGCTACTGACTATTAAAATGATAGTATGGATGAGAACAAGATAGGGAAAATACTTTGAATACCAAGGAAGAGCCAAATGATAGCACATCTGGTTAATAAATACGTATTGCTGAAAATCCAAATTTGTTTTACGGCCTGAAGAATCTTTCTGCTCCTTCTTCACCTCCTGGCCTGATTCAGTGGGTTGATACTGAGAAGAGGTAGCTCTGCTCAGGGGTACATCAGGTGTTACAGTAGGGGCACTTCCGAAGGAAACCGTTCTCATTGATGCTTCTTCTCCTCGACCAGTGGTTGTTTCAACAGTTGTAAAGTCAGCCTTCCCTGACGTGCCGGGTTGTGCTTTTGAATTTACAGTAGACTGCAAAACTGGCAAGCAGACCACCTGGTCTTTGGTCAGCTGCATGGTTCCAGCAAAAATGGCAACCATTAACATAACAACAGCTAGATAATCCATAAATACATCCCACCATGGTTTCAAGATACGGTAAGTTGGCTGGATGTCATTGAGCGATGCAACTTCTGCAAGGGTAAACATTCCTACAAGAGAAAAAAGACAAAATCAGTATTGTTGACTGCTGAGCAGGTTATTTTACCATTTAATAACAATCACACCATGACATACAGATCCTCAAAAGGTTCCAGTTTTCATTATGTTTTGTTGCCTGTCACACATTGTCCATCATTCCACTCAACACTGTTTTCTCAAAGGGTATGTATTGAAATGATGCATTACTTTAGCATCAAAACAGAAGTCTTCTCACTTCAGGCCAGATGATATTTACATATCTTTGCCACTTCACAGTACAAGCACCAAGGCCTGCTCTGTGCAACTGAATATCTGAAAGGTAAAATGCTGTAGCTGATATGTATTAATAACATGAATAGCAACAACTGATTACATTGCACAAAATCTGACTCTAAAAATGACTGCTTGAGTCTGAACACATGAAATCCAGCACTAGCATTATTTTGTAGTACCTTGCATTTAAACAAAATAACATTTGTTAAATGCTTTGCACCTTGCTCATGACTTGCACAGCACATTTTAGGTCTTTTGTTACATTATGAGCAAGGTCTCTCATTTCTTTTCATCTAACACAATAACAGTCAATGTCTCCCACTCCTTGCTATTGAGCATCCACATTGCTTACCAGATTGATTGGCTCCTTTCCTTTAAGTACCACTGCACAAGTCAAAGTCTTGCAGTTACTACATGAATATTTGGCACAATTTTTTTTAATGTGTTTGGATGTTTCACAGTGAGAAAAAGTTATCACCTATTCATTGGGCCAAATGGTACTGTATAATTTTTTTTTCCCCAATTAATGAAGAAATAATCCTTCCTCAGAAAAACCCGACCCAACTAACCAAGAAAAAAACCCCACAACTTTTCTTAACATAATGGGGAAACTATTTTTTTCAGATTATCATCACAGTCTGGTGACCATAGGAAGCAGGTTAGTCCAGGTAGCACAGGAGCAGGCTGCAAGGCTTTCACTTTAAATTAAACATATGCACTGTGAGACAAAAGTGGCAAACTGATCGTGTGAGAATCCAAGTCTCTTTGCAGCTTTAAATAGCTTGCTTTGCTTTTTGTTTTGACAAAATCTAGAGGACTCAACTTATCAGCTTTTTAAAAAATAAGCTTCCTGTGCAAGCAGGATGTGGTAAAATCATCATTTTAACTGCTGAACTTGTGACCCAAATTTGCCATTTCTAAAGTAAAATATGCAGCTTGTGTGCACACATGGAGTGGGCAAGGAGACAGGATGAACATTATCACACAGAGTCTGGCTCCTTTTGGTTGGGAGAAGAACAGCTTAGCAGAGCACAAGGAGATGAAAGCAGGCAGTATAAAGATGCATCGGATTCATTATTTTTAACTTGTAGCATACCAATGTGTACAGACCTGCACCTTACAAACCCTAAAGGACAGTGTCACAGGCAATGAATATACAACACGATCATTTGATTATTTCTAAGCTACATTTCTCTGAAGAAGGTAACAGACATTTCTATATGCAGAACTCAAATATCTGCTACTGCCTATATGGTCAAAGGCATACATTAGCCCCTCTCCTTCCCCGCACCAGCACAAGCAGCTCCCATGGTCTCGGGCTGCGGGAAAGGCCAGAGGTTGCTGTCACAGAGCCCGGCATGGAGCTCACGATGAAAGCATGTCCTCCACCACAGGGAGGGATCCAGCCCCTGGCCTCCCACGCTCTCCTCCCAGGAGCTTTTACCAGTTTTGCATACCTAGCCTGGGATTTGGTGAAGGCAGCCAGAGAGGAGAGGGTTTTATCTCACTGCAGCACTCCTCTCGGTGCTCTCGGCACAGTTGCCAAAATGTAAAAGTTAAGGCTCAGTTCCTCAGGGAATGGTCAGAAGGAACTTCCATCTCTCTCTCTATTTTCCAGTGGGCAAATGAATGTCAAATACTCCTCCCTCATCAGTAACACAAGTTGTCGGTCAGGGCCTTACAGTTCTCCCAGCTCCACAAGAGCGTCCTCCCAGCAGCACGGTTCCTCAGCCTTTCCCCACACACCTCCCCAGGGCTGTAGTTGCTGTAGGAGGTGCTGAAGGACACAGACCAGTAACACACCCCACAGCTATCAAAGCCCCACAGTGCTTTACTTGAAGTTGGCTACAAACTCCCATCTTCTTTAATGTCTCCCGGTGCTTACCTAGACTGAGTCACAGCATGACTGCTTGCCCTAGAACTGCTGCCTTTGACGTTTAAATAACAACTGCATGCAAAAGAAGAGCATTAGTCATTTGTACTAATGTGAACAGATAGATATAAAAGGACCCTCCTTACTCCTAAGGTACAACTGCCACCTGCCCAGGACAGGAGAACCACAGAACAGCAGCAGAGGGTTTTTTTTTTTTTCCCCTGTGTGGATTTTTACCTTTCTTGGAAGCTGTTTGGAAGGGATGCTCAGATCTCCAGGCTGTTTTCACTGTGGTCTCACCCACCTTGGCAGGCACAGGAACTTCTCGTCCACTAGGTTACTAGTGCAATAGTTCAACAGGAGAGCAGAGTGCCAAACGCTTCGCAAGGACAAGTCACGCACGCTTACTACAGCCATGCCTCTGCACAGAGAGCTATGCAATGTGCAGGGAGAAGGAGGCAAGCAGGATGGGAAGGAGGAATGAGATGACTGCTGTAACAAACATGGGTAGCTGCTACTGCTTGTTCCTCTGGGGCTAGCCTTTCCTTCAACTTTGCACTAGCTAATTACGTGGGAAGTTACTTCATTGCGGTTTGGGGCACAACCTGCAGGATTCCTTTCACAGAATGAATGTGATTTTTTTGCTTCTGCCACGAGAACACGTGGATAAAGCACTGAAACCCAAGCGCTGCAGACGTGGCTGCTCTAAGCTACTGAAATAATGGAAAAGAAATGAGAGAGCACAAAGTGATTCCAGCTAGACTTAGTAAGAACAATTAAAAAAAAGCTAAAAATCACCTCTACCAGACCTCTGTCTTGCACACACACAAAATTATTTCAATAAAGGAGACACAACAGGGCCTGTGTAATCCTCTTTGTGAGACTGTAGGCAGCGTGGTGTAACAGGAGCTTTACACCAAAAAGTACCACATTCAATCCTCTGAACATGTCTTTTCTTTCAAGTTACTGATACTCACAGAAGAGCTCCTGTTTTGGCAGAGATTAGCAGTTACAAAACACAAAAAATCCCTCTGTGGCATTACTGTCTAACACTGTGTCTCATAAAAGAGAGGCAGACCTTTTTCTAGCTAGCAAAAATTAATTCCAGGAGCTGAAAACAGGTTTCTGTCCTCAGACGTCTAAAATATTTAAATGCTCCGAGTCTTAAAAACCAAAATGAAAATTGTAAACCTACACACAGTATAAGACACTTTCTGACTGACAGGCTGCAAATATATTTGATATTTCCTCTCTGAAATCCATCATTACATGTCTTGGTGTTTGATTTTACTAAACTAATAACCACAGAAGTTAACTTTTATTTTATTTTTGCAGATGCTTAGAAATCAAACTATTAAGAGGTACGCAGAACAACAGGTCTCTACAGCATTGTAATGATTTTGGGTTTTCTTTATTCCACAGTTAAATTTAAACTATCTAAAGCTTTTAAAACCTACTGTCCAGAATATTCCTTGAAGTAGGTAGATAGTATCTTCATCACTAATTTCCACCTCCTTTTAACGGTGCCAGATTGGGATTGGGGTTTCATGATAGACTGCAGTGATGACACGGTAGTAAGGAAAAGGAAAAAAGGAAAAAAAAAAAAGAAAGAAAGATAAAAAAAAAAACAAAAAAACAACAAAACGTAAACACCAGTCTGTGTCTGGCAGGCAGAGCCTGCAACTCCCTGCCATAGGTGGCCTCCCCTCAAGACCAGTGCATGCTCTATTCACAACCCCAATGCAAAGAACGTCTGTAAGCAGGTAGCTCAAACTGAAGAACAAAGTACTATGCAGCTGAAAAGCCAAACCATCTGATTTCTCATGATAAAAACATACATTTCTTTCAGCCCTTTTCAGGGCTTGCAAGGCACCGAATAGACCTTGAGGCTCAGCAGAACATGGGGTTTTGACACACCGAGATCTAGACCCAAACTAGAAAACTGTGGTTCTTGAAGAGAAATTTTTAATTCCCAATATGGAATTGCAGGACACAGTCTCCTTTTTAAAATAGCATATTTTAGTTTAGTTTTAATAAACACAGATTTTAATTCAAGCTTATTCCAGTATGATCTTTAGGGCTGCACAAAATAACGAAGACCTTTAATTTTGGCAAACAATCCTTTTTCCTCCCAATCCCTTTGTCTCCAGTTCTGTAACTCGGATGATGCTCTAGGATAACATTAGCCTCTCCCAGCTCCATCCATTACCTCCAGCTATCTACTGGGTGCATTCTGTCCTGGAAAAAACCAAACAAAAAAACCTTTAACCTAAACAAATGCAACTGTTCTAAGCACAACTGTTTCCTGATACCTTCTAAGATTTTAGGGGGAAAGTTCCGAAAGCAGCGTAGTACTACCTCCCTCTCCATTGCTAATGTGATATGGAGTTCTAGAAATAAAACCACTGTTTATTTTGCAGTTACGTAAGTTACAGTGAAAACAGAATATAAAAAGAAGAAAATTGACAATGACAATACAATTGTTCTAAGTTACAGGCCCATGTTAAATCAGCAAGGATAACGGCTGATTTCATAAATCATACTTCTTACCTGATTATAATCCTTTCATTAGTCTTACAGAAAGAGCTCAGAATGTGATTAACCTGGTGAATTTTTCCGACATTTTTCAGACTATAAATGCTGAAATACAAAGTGGACATATTGGGCTTATTTCCTAAGAAACTAGCTTAAATACAGAAGTTAGAGGAAAAGGAAGCAGCAGATTGGTATGTCACTAATGTTTATTTACATCCTACTTCTTCCTGTACTTACTGATAAAAAATTCATCTGTCTGCCCCTGTAATTCACTGGCCCTTCTGTTTTAAAAGCATATTTAAAGTTAAAGCAAATTCAAAGTTAGAACAAACAAATAAAACCAGAATTGTAGCACATGAACATCTCATTCTACTTTCAGGCTCCCAAGACTCCAAACCAACCCACTTTGTTTCAGGAAACAAAAAGATTCTTGAATTAGCCCTGTCACTGCAACTGCTCAAGAATTTCCTTAAAAAAAAAACAAACCAAAAAAACCCCCAAAAAACCCAAACCAAAACCCCCCCCCAAAAAACCCCAACCAAAAAAACCCCCACATTTCTAGTTGAAAAGAAAAAGTGCTATCATGAACAAAATTGCTTTCTCCCTTCCCACAGGAAATTAAGGAGAAGAAAAGTTTTCCCATAACTAAAAGGCTCTGCTAGCTTGCTTTTGATCAAGTGACCATAGGTTTAAATTTATTTCCGCTGTATATTTTCCACCAACCGTTTCTATTTCCTTTGTTTTTCTACTTCTACAATATCCTATTAAGGCAGGCAATTAGACCTTAATGTGATAAGAGAGGATTATGAGATTCTTCTTAGCCAGGACACTGCGAATATCAATTGTTCCACAGACAATCTGCAAAGATCAAAAAGATGGCACCATCCTTTTTTTTTTTTTCCTTTCCCACAGAACCAAGTGTAAAGAGCCCCAGAGCCCTTGTAAAAGAATGCTTAAAGACATTCAGAAGAGAGCCTATGAATGAATTTATGCATTCTGAGCATACAGACATATTCATCACCAGCATTGGTTATTCAGTTTCCAAGATTAAGAAAAGTTTAAAACAAACAGAAGGAGGTTTAATCAAAACACCAGTAGGCTTTGGGATCTAGTAATAAGAGGGAAATTGTCCCTGCTACCGTAGCTGGGAATATTACAACTATTCCTAGCCTGGTTTGCAGCTCCTAGTATGTTGGCTGAGGCACTGCCTCTGGATAGCTGTAGAGAAGCAGCAGCCCATTTGAAAAAGAGGAGTTAACTCTGCTGCTCTATTCCACAGGAGATTACTGTGCTTTGCTCTACCTGACCCAACTCAAGTTACAAAAACAGTTTTAGGTGCAACTGTGACTACAGCTTCTTTTCTCAAGCATCCTCAAAATCAAACCCCCAAATTCAGCTAAGCATGGATTTGCGCATTGAGTGCCCCTATTGCCTGAAAAGCCCAGGAAACATTCCACAATAAAATACAATATAGGTATTTTTATAGTGTTTCTCTACTATATGAAATGTTTTGCTACTTCTTCAGCGACGGAAGGCATTGCAGAACATTAACACCAGAACACAAGGACTAGTGTGGCTTACGGTATCAGATACTTCCTGACGAGTGCTTTTGCCTTAGGAAGATCAGAAACAGATTTAACGTAAGAACCTGCATGGAAAAAGATTTCTGTTATTTTTTTCCACCAAGTTAGAATGACAAGAATTCCCATTCACTATTTCTTCCCTAAACATCTGACAGTAACCAAATCTACCAGTTTTAGACCAATCTGCAAGATCTGGGTTGGTTTATTTTTGTTTGGCTTACCCCTTGACTGAGCAAATTTTTATTTGTTTGGCCTATCTGATATTCCAGGCTAAGCAAATTTCTATGGGATAGGATATTTATCTGTATGATTTTACTTTCTCAAAATTAATTTCATGTCATCCTGAAGGTGTACCACAAGATGCTCTGTGGGCATAATGGATGATAACTGAATAAGGACAAAGCAATGAACACAAAGCTGAAAGGAGATTTCCTATAGAGAAAAACATTCCAACTAAGGCACAAGAGTTCCACAATAGCTTTTAATAACTAAATCTCATTATATAAATATGTATGGAAAAATATGATGCTGTGATTTGATAACATACTTACATGATTAGGGAGGATTAATTAGCACCACTCGTACACTCATTATTTGAGAAACAAAAAAACCCAAACAAAACGCCCCACAACTAACTCATCTCCCCATCCCACTGCCCAAATTGCACAGCTATAATTTTGGGCTTTCCCTTAAAGGGAATATATAATCTCTACTATAGACTGTAAATAAACTCCCCAAACAAGAAATCATCATCTTTATGTACAACATTAACCTGACCCACAGGAACTCGGTAAATGAAAAATTATCACAATCTAATTTCTCTGAGACTGCATACAGAAATACTAGGCTTCAGTAAGTTGGAGACAAAAATAAGATTCTTACTTTATATAATCAATGTCAAATTAGTATCCATTTACAAAAATTAAATCTATAAAAAACTTTTTTCTTTTTTTAAATCTTCAAAAATTCTGCTCTTCAAAGCTGGGCTTTTTCAGGTTGTGTAACACTCTAACCTACTTTTGGATCCTGCTATTTAAGTGTTTACACTGCATCTTCCTTGTTTACCAGCTCTTTGAAGGTCTAGTGCTTTACACCACTCCTACACAGATGGTTTTGTAATCAACGTGATATTTAAAAAGCAGTATTAGCAGCCATGATTTCCCTAACAATAAACTCTTGAATCGTACCTCATTCTTGCCTTGCTGTAAATGACTGGAGAGGTCTGTTTAAGGGTTACTTTCAAAACAGGAGCCCAATGCTGTACTTCTGACTAGCTCCCCAAAGCACCCAAAGATTACTAACACAATTACTCTGTGTTCCCCACATGCGAGTTCTGTGTCCACACAGCACAGAAAATGAGCAACTTCCCACTTTGCCTACTGCAGTACTCCTGGGCCATGCTCTTAAAAGAGGGCTGCTTTTGACCAAAACTACAAGCTTCAGTTTTTATTCACATTTATTCCCAGGCTTCAGAGTGCAGTGCAGGCGCTCAGTATCTTTCAGAATACGACTTGTCAGTTTTTGACCTCGAAGAGCTCAGAGAGATCCTAAGCTGAATATTCAGCAACACTGCTCTGTCCTCACTTCACGCAGTTTAGTACCATTGGAGACCATAAAGGCGTGAGAGAAGAGATGGGAGAAGGAAACGAGTGGAGAGGAGCACCTTGAGGACCCCTCTGCATGGGTATCTGTAGCTGGTGAAGAGCTCAGTATTATAACTATATGTGTTACAGTTCAAGTCAGTTAACGACATGTGATTTTACAGTTATTAAAAAAAAAACAAAAAACCCCACACCACCTAGCAAGGCAACATGCAAGAAGCCAAGAGAGATGACTAATGAGGCTAGACCCCAGCAGGGGTAAATACTGAACTTACACTTTTCGTATCTGTAAGTAACATGAACACACAGGTATTCGACAGGCAATTTCTCTTGGGAAGAACATGAATCTTGCATAGCACAACTGCCTGAACAGAAATCCTACAGCAGAGTAACAAAGACCTTGCAGATGAAGGCAAAGAACATGCCTCATCTCTCTTGGTTTCTTGCATGTTGCCTTGCTAGGTGTTTTTGGTTTTTTTTTTAATAACTGTAAAATCACATGTCGTTAACTGACTTGAACTGTAACACATATAGTTATAATACTGAGCTCTTTACTAGCTGCAGAGACCCATGCAGAGGGGTGCTCAAGGTGCTCCTCTCCACTCGTTTCCTTCTCCCATCTCTTCTCTCACGCCTTTATGGTCTCCAATGCTACCCCGGCACATGCACTCCAAACCTTATACTGCTGTTTCAACTGCTGTTATTTATGCAATACCAATTCGCTCTTCTTTTATCCAAGGCAGCACATCACCGGTGATCAAAGCAGTGACGCTAAGTCTGAGTGATCAGATCTCCGACAGCATTTTCTGTTTCACCTAGCCAGACTACAGCAAAAACAGTGAGCAGACACTTTGTATCTCATTTCACAGAATTCCTAAAACATACCCAAACCGGTCCTCTTGAAAAGACAGCCTAACATGTATGTGCAAGACCCCCTGTTTAAGCACTTTTACTCAAATACAGACACAACTGAAAGTTACTGCAGTTGATTTAACCTGTGCTGACATGGACATACAATGCAATTAAAAGTTACACCATCCAATAAACTCTTAACAGCTGCTTGCACTCAACTGTTAAACATTTAATCCCTTTGCCATTTCAAAATCTGCTGTTCCCCTATCTTTAAGCCAGTGATGTTTCTGCAGTGTTTTCACGACTGCTATTAGAAGTACAGGAACACACAGTAAACATCTGGTGCTTCCACTGACCAGAGCACTTTAGGAATTTAACAAGATGCAAAAGCAAGCTGCACCAAAATAAAAGCACATCTGGTAACTCTAGTCCCTTGAGACTTCTTTTTATCACTAAAAAAACCCCAGCAATATAATTTTTTTTAAAAAGTCATTAAAAGGATTGGAAGAGAAAAAGGAAGAAAATTACAACACAATTGTATTTCCTTTTTGGTTTAGAAATCTGAAAAACAGAACAGTTAAAAATGGTTTAGACCTTGAGATGTTATTTAAATTTGCTTTTACATAAATAAGTCCACATGGCTACAAAGTTTGTTATACGAAATAGCTTGACCTCAGGTAAAGATGGCACTCAGCGACTCATGCAATTCCTCTGAAAAATACTGCTTTCTGATCCACAACCACACATGCTGCCAGTCTCTGTCTCATCTTGTTCTGGATTCACTTGGAACAGGGGCAACTTCAAAAGCAGTAAGAAATTGAACTTGGCATAGAGCTGCTAGTTTGGTGAGTTTAAGCCACAGAATGTAAAGATACAAATCTTATTACAGGATATTAGTATCTTTAACTACACACCCTAAACATACCTAAAGAATAGGAAGGAGTGCCTACCAAAGAAAAAGAAGTGTGCTGCTGAAGTTCATGTTGCTGTAGGTTTTAATAGCCCCTCTTAAGGGCAAAATGACCTCTCCGCCCTAACTCATGGCAGTAAAGTCTAGGTTTACTTAATTTCTAAACTGTATTCCCATCAGAATGGAAGCAGGTTTACTGAGTAACTAAAGTTATTTTCAATGAATACTTTCCTCCTCCTTATTTTTAATGGACATGCCAGCAACCTTGCACTGGAACATTTACAGCATCCTCATGGAGACCTAGAGCCAAGAGCTGACAGAAAGTTCCTTTAACTAAAAAACAGGCTCCATTGTTCCGTACCCGAGTTGGTTCATCTCTTCAGAGAGAACAGCAAACACAGTGACTCTCACTGGGTTACACATTAAACAGAAGTTTCATGTATAAGATTTGCACACATATGAGCTACTGCATTCTCAAGGACCTGCAGTGATACTTCCATTACATCCATTAGCTAAAAGCAATCTAGGAAAGGTCACACTTAAATTAAAAAATTAAAACAACAAAAGCAAATTAAACAAACACTCACACACACAAAAAACCAAACACCGAAAAGCACCCAGCAACACAAGAAGCTACATGTAAACACCAGCCTCCTACTTGCACACCAGAGTTCCTCTGTTTCTGCCAAGATCTTTTCCGTGGCAAGAGCAGTAGGAAGGTGCATCAGGTAAGTGCAGCTGAGAATCAGGATATGAAAAAGCACACTTTAATTCCACCTTTCCTTTTACCCACTATGCCAACACAAAGCTCCCTTGATAAAAAAGCAAGTTTACAGCTCAATAAATAGGCTGCACCCTCAGTTTTCAAATACACAGTCTCTCCAACTCTTTATGGGACAATTGTCAAACTATGTTCCTACTTAAATGTCACACAGCTTCTCTTCTCCCCAGGGAGAAGGGGAGACTTCCTCACTCAAGCCAAGGACTAGCTGTAAAGACATGTCACAGAAACTACTCAAGAAAACTGCTAAGCAGCCTCCGACACCCCTCCCACCATCCTGTCTCCCCCAACCCTGCATAGACACCACACAACAGATAGCTTACTCCCAACCCTACCTGCTCTTTATCTAGCAAAGAAATCTTCTATGCTTCGGACATCCTGCCAGACGGGTAACAACGACGACTTCTCACATAAAACTCTCATCAACAGATGACTTATTAATGTTAACACATTCCTGCCAAGCTTCCAATAGGTGAATCTCCAGTGGTTTCATGCCAGGAAAAATGCCTGCAGCTGAAGCATTTATCCTCAAAGGGATTTATTTAAGTTTACTATATTTCTTTTTCCTCTTCTAAACTTAAGCTGCTTTCTGTAAGCGGTAAGCTATTTACTTAGTCCATCTAGTCCCATAATTGTTTGGTTCAGGGTGTGTACTTCAACCTCAATACTTAAGCATAAAAAGGAATTACGCTACAACACGTATTTTGGAGGCTGTTGTTTTGAAATTTTGCTGATGAGTTCAGATCACCTCCTTCCTTCTTATGCTTTATTATCTCAAAACCCCATTCAAAATGTTGCCTTAAGAATAGAAAGAATGTTCCAAAAGACTTGCTGTCTTCCCTGAGACTGTAGCATTCCTGCTCTAACAAGTAAGCTTCCAGCTCTGCAAAAAGGTTCAGTAAGGCTCAGTTGTGTTGCTTGCGGCCATTCACCAGCAGCAACAGATCCATACAGCCTCCAATTTAAATATTTACGATTGCTAAATTTATATTATGATTTGACCCAAATGCTCCAGCTGCAATTGTAACCTCTGCACTAAGGGCTCTCCAGCAGGGAGGGGGCAGACAACCCTTGCCCCTGAAGGCTTACAATCTAAAAGTGATTATTTGTTAGGCAACGAGAAGCATGTTTGTGGCCGTAAAATTCAAAGACAAAAAACAAAACCCCAAAAGTGGGATAGCAGCATAATTAAAAGTATAATCAAACTTAACATTTTAATGCACTGCTATCTTTGAAAAGGCTTAACATTATGTCTCGATAAATTCGTTTACAGTTACAGCATTCCTATATACTTAGCTATACTCCTTCCCACTGGTTTGAGGATGATGCTATCTCACAAATAAGGCACTAAACATAACAGTGCTTGAAACTTACCTTTCCAGTAAAACAGACAATGAAGCTTTCCTGTCCAGTCAAATCTGTTTTAAAACAGACAGTGAAGCTTTCCGAGTATGTACTTCACTTAACCTCAAATAAATGAAATAAAAATATAGAAAGGAGACATTTTATACAATCTCATCTATGGACAGATGCCACTCCTGCTCCAGCCCTTATCACCTTGCCATGATTGCTACAGCCTTCCCCAGGCACTCGCAACAACATTTTTGGCAGCCACCTTCACAGACATGCAGTCATGTACCATGTCACTGTCTGTCTGACTTTTACAGTCAACACGCTATCTGCTTGCCAAATGGGGAAATCGGTCCAGAGGCAGCTTTCCCTTACCCCAGGTGCTTGCCATTTGAACTTGCTTTGGCAAGTTACTCATCACTTAAAGCAGCACAATAGCCACCTCCCAGCTGCTACAGAAATAAAAGGAGAGTTGCCCTCTGACTAGAGGAAAACAAGAGAGTTAGGTTTTGTTGTTGCCATTGTTTCAATACACAGCCAAGCCAGGTAATTTTGACATCCCTCCAGCAGGCCCCAGTCAGGTCCCCACGAGTTTCTGTGCAAGCAGGGGTAACCAGCAGGCAAGTTCACGACACGGCACTAGCATCATACTGACCTGGGAGAAGAAGGGTCCCTTCCTTCTAAATCATCTTCTAGCCCTTCCACCAGCATGCTAACATTTCAAAAAACAGGGGAAATGGAAAGTCTGAGCTCATGCAAGTACATTACCACTGATTTCAGAGTCCTGGCTCTCATTGTGCCTTCCACCAAGCATAACTCAAGGCTTTGGGAAAGAGGGGCAATCCAGCCCCCCTTGCTGTCCTGGTGTCCTGTGCAGAACAAGGTGGAGACTCAGGACCTGTCCTAAGGCAAATTGTTCTTTACCATCATTTCCAGCAGTATTTCTATAGGCATGTGCGATGGACAGCGCATCACCTACTCACATACATGAAGCACGAACAATGGAGCAAATGTCGCTTTTATCTTCTAAGAGCGCCAGAAAACACCAGTTCTAGTGCAGCGGTGGTGGTGGGAGAGAGAACAACTACAGTGTTCCTCTCCCACAGGCATACAGAGACCTCCTCACACTCCCCAGTGATCAGGTGGCATGGCCCTAAGGGCCTGCAAACATCCCTCTCTTGGAAGAGGGTAGCCTGGAGGCAACCTGCAACTATCAGGGGACAGCAGGGATTACTTGAGCTCTCAGTTTGCATTTCAAATCGTTGACTCAACACGACACAAAATGGCCGCAAATTGCCTACACAGTGACCTCTATCGTGTCATAGCTGAATGTGAGTAATCTTCGATACACCAGATCTATTCATAAGTTTGACTGGCACTATTTTAACAAGGATCTACTCAAGAATGTTAGGACAACTAGCCAACTGCTTTATTTATATGCTCCTGTTATCTCATCTGCACACTTGGACTACTGCCTGTGCATGTGGGTGTACAGCAATAATATACATATGACTACATTCCCATAAACCGTCAGTTAAGAGTTTACGATTTGTCATGGCCAGACCAAAACATGAACGAAACCATCCATTTAATTTATTATAAAGTTTTGTAACAGCCTGTCTTTGACCAAGAATTTTGCCTGCCAAATGATGCCTCAGGTACACTATTTTAAATAAGAAAAAGCTTATCAAGGCCCAGAACTCTATGATAGTTTTTGTTCCCTTTTAGGCTAAACAGCAATTCTAATCTCCATTTCAAGTTCCTCAAAGGCTAACAATAAAAGCCCTTTCTCTTAGATATAACACCACCGAGAAACTTTGGATTAACAAAATTAAACTATTCTTTTAAGCCTTCACTGGTTTCAGTTTCCCAAGAACAGACTTGCTTTAGGAAGCCAAAGTGAACGACCCTTCACCAGCCCTCGTCACAAAGTTTGGGATATCCGCACACAGCACCAATTGACCTTGCAGGAGACACCCGAAATGGTGACTTCAAGAAGGCAGGTGATGTGCTACTGCTGTAGGCTGTAAATTCTTGCACATGGACACAGCCATATCCATGTTCACATTGAAATGGTCCTGGATTACAAGGCCTTTGCAGAAATATCAAAGTTGGATCCTTGCTCACCACATGTAAGCAGACATGAGATGGCTGTTATTCTGGGTTTGAAGCCAAGAAAGGGAAGAGCCAGTACAACAGCTGGCTGGCAGTCAGACAGACATCGTTCTTTAGGCTTAAAAGAAAGTTGCAGCCTTGTTCCCAAATGGGGCTAATGGCTTATTGTGCTGCTAGCTCTGTTATGAGTGGCAGAGCTACTGTTGGGTTAAAACATTCTTTATATGACATACAAATGGTAATCCCGCTCCTGACTCACTAGGGGCATCCTCTCTCTGTCTCATCATGTCATGCATCAGATGCCACTACCTTTCACAATACTTGCATTGTATGCTCTATGCTCCTTGTGTAGCACTCAGCTCCTGGGTCTTGGTCAGAGGTCCTTCATATTCAAACAAAAAAAAAAAAAGCCATTTTTGGACAAAGAGCTAGGCTGTGCTAGCACTTGATATTTATGTTGCATAAAAGGTTCAATTTCCTACTCTATATCAAAGCCTTACTGCATTATGCATTGTGTAATCCTGTCTCAAAAAGATTACAGCCCAAAAATTCAGTTGAATTGCATCAGATTTCATACTCTATAACACGGCAGAGTGTTTGAGGAAGGCAAAGTTTTGAGCTTGACCAGTTATAAAAGGAAGAACCTTTAAGTCTATGGCATGGGCTAGAAACAGGAATAAATCTCCTTTTATCTTCTACATTAGCAACACTTTGACTACAGGAAAAGTCACAAAGTAAAGACACCCTAAAAAAAGTTTGCTAGTGTAAGCAGTGTGTTGGAATTATTCCTTAATATGTGACTCTATTCTGAAAAGCGATTTAACAAAGATATCATTGAAGGATATAAGTTAGCAGGAAATGTTGCTATTTCCACATGGGTGTACAATTCACAAATAAAACTATTTCTCCCCAGTTATTGCAACTCTTCCTCTGGGAGTGTACCTAAGGTTTCCACATACAGTTAATCTGGGGATAATGCTTCTCAGTGCTCTGCATAGACTTTCTTGCTGAAGCTGGCCATATTCACTGATACTTGCTTTGTCAAATTAAGAGAAGTGAGTTGTAATAAAGCTTTACTTCCACCCCTAAAGGGAGAAGATACAACTGGCTGTATATGTACAAGTAACAAACAAAATGAGTAATCATGAAGTGGCTTTAAAACAAAACCCCCACCAAAAATAAAAACACTCATGGAGGTAAAGGCCAACAAGCTTAGACTACAAGATCTCAAGTTATATAAATAAGAGCATTAATGCTGTTGTGACTCATTTATTAGGGAATCTTTACTGCCTTCAGTTAACAAAAAAAAAAAAATTGTGTGATGATGGCACACTTGAAATTATCCAGTTACATAAAATGATTTCTTGCTTCTGAGTTGCTGTTTGTGAATAGCTGCAATTTGAAGAGATCTGAATAAAGATCCTTCTACCCCCTCACTGTAACACAGACTCAAAATGAAAGTTTATTAGCAATAAGCAAAAGCATAAGCAGATTAACATGAAATACTCAAACTTTCCAGGTGAGACTTGCATTCAAGCTTTTGAATTAGGAGCTCTACACCTCTATCGTCCAAGGCAAAGGTCAGCAAGGCACAATCAAGCAGGTTATGTCACCACAGCCAGCTACTATAGTCTTCTCCAGTCCTCCTTCGAGACAGCTGTCACTGTCAAAGCCAAAAAAGACACAGGTCTGATCCTCCAACTCCTAGACAAGCTCTCCCTGCCAACTGTAACACCATCTCACCAACGACCACAGGACAAACTATTTCTTCTTAGTAATTTAAGTCACTGAAAACCCACAGGATATAAAACCATAAATTACCACAACCATGCCAAAAACCAATACGGCCAAAACATAGCAGCAAAGTGCAGTTATTTCTCTATAGATGAAAGCTGAGGGATTTCTAGTGTTTTCTTTCCTCTAATGCACAAAACCAAAATGCCAGCAGCATGTTCCTTGGTAGAAGCCCAAAGACCACTTAAAAGTCTCCATTTTCAAGATGTCTTAGACTACATAACTTATTTCATTACTGTCCCCCCCTCAAACAAAGTACAAAAGCAGCTTAGTTTCCTCTACGATCCCCTTTAACTCTTGAAACTCCTGTGGGCAGACAAGAACACCAAGAGCTATGAATACAGCTCGTATTTGGCGTTAACTGATCATCTTTAATTTATGATTTACAATTACATTACAAAACTCACATATACACAAATGTCTCTTACGGATCAAGCCATCTTTCCACAGTTAGCAAATGATGCAATTTATTCAGTCATCACAGCCCAGATCAGACCAGTGACATTCTAAGACATCACGCAAGCAATACAATAGCATGTACTGAAGAACTACTGAAAACTCATTTAACAAATAAAATCCATCTCGTAAAAAAATCCCACAGGAGTCTTTTGCTGCAGTATATCATCTGTGTTTCAGACTCAGCATTCCAAAATATTTAGCTTTTTCTACAACAAAGAATTTAACTTGTGTTGGAATGACTGCACACAGGGAAAAATATGGCATTCACACAAGAGCCACAAAATACCACACTTACCAACTGTGCTTCTTGATGCAGCTCTTAAGAGCTAATTCATAACATCTATGACTTTAACATTGTATTTTCCTCTGTTGAAAGGTCCAGCATCCCTGCTTGATGATTTGCCAGATTAGTGCTATATTAAGCTAGACAGGCAGCCCAGGGATGTAGGACTGAACTGTTACTTTTATCCTTCCACAGAGCTTCAAAGGAAGTCCACTCACTGGTCCCATCTTTGGACCACGAATGGCACAACCACAAAATAACCATTCCCACCTACAAGGACAGAGATGCTAAAATGCTTGATCTTTTGCATTTGCTCAAGTTTTAAAACTTTTATTGCATTACCATTCTTCTGATGTTCTTGTTTAAGACTTCCCTCCTCCTCTTTGCAATTCTGCAGATTCCTTTCCAAGACTCTTGGACAGTGCAAAGACATGGGTCACAAGACACATCCAGGAGCCGAGTGGTTTTCTTTGAGTATGTACATGTGTTTCTGTGTGGACACAAACAGTGACACACAGAGAAGAGCTCTCTGCTCTTCAAGTGACATCTCAGGAGCATACTCAGGTAGACACTGACAGCAAGGCTGAGCAGCTACTCCCAGTCCTTGGAAACAATGAAAGGGAAGAAGCAGTGAAACAACCCTCACAGTCATTATGCTTGTACCTATACCTCCTTGTCAATGATTTCTGTCCATTAGTATCTACCAGATGCAATTGTCATACACAAATAAAGTTGTGGGTGTGCCTGTGTGCGCCTGCATGTAACCTTGGGAGGAAAAAAAAGGAAAAGAAAAGTAATGAAGGTTGAAACAGTTGTAACTCTCAACTTAACAGAGAGAAGCTTTCTCCAAAACAAGTATCAGAAGGTAGTTAATAAAGGAAATTGGAGACTTCTGCTCAACAAAAAACGGCAACTAGACCTTCTTCCTTCCACATCTTAAATCTCTTTGCTCCATTCCATTCCTCTCTCCACTTCTGAAGACATCAATCCTCAAATAAAACCGTGCATTTTCTCTGCAGATCAATTACTTTAAATACAACTGAGGGACACAATACAAGTATGATCACTGAAAAGCTGAATGCACAAAACCAGTTTGTTACTCTGATCCATGTATATTCTGTTTGTAGATCAGCATGTACGTCCTGTAATCAGAGGCACAATGACACATTTTAGCATGCACGTTACGTTCTCCCTTTATCACCACCTCCCCTTCATACACACACCCTCAGTGTTCCTTCAGCCAGCACTACGCTCCTTCTCAAATTTAGAAACAGACTTCTGAATCACCAGTTCCTGTTGTTGAAAGTAGCTAGAAACAGATGTTACAGCAAAAGAAGTTTCCTAGTAAACAATTATAATCTGCCCACTGCATTAGACCCCACTGTTACAAAATGTTTTTAAACCCTAGAACAAGAGGTTTTATAAATTTATATGGAACTAAATAATTTCATTCCCTGAGGTGCCTAATCCTTCCTAGAATCATATTAATTCTTACCCATAATGGTATCATGCAGCAGCGAGTTCCAGAGGTTAATTGTCCACTAGGAAAAAAAAAAAAAACCAAAACTCAAAAATGTTGCTTATAAACTCACTGCTTGTGAGCCTCCTGCTGCACTTACTTCACTCCATTCTACTTTCCCTTGTCACTTCTTCAGATGCACCTTCAAGAAGAGGAACAGAAAGACATGAGCTACTACCTTGCAAAAGAAGAGCCGCACAAAGATTCCAAAACTGGTTATACGCAAGAAAGATCAGTTCCAGAGAGAGGAAAGCAGAGTTCAGCCAGTGCTACACACAAGCTAATCCACCCTGCAGAGAGGAATTACTTCCTAGCATAAGCAGAGTGGAAATGCACCCACGTTTCCTTCATGGACTCAAACCAGAACCATACACATGGCTAGGAAACTCTTGGCAACCACTTGTGGCCTCCAATTTCTTCTGTTGCTCTCGAAAAATATAACAGAGGAACTACGTATCTCAGGCAAAGAGGCACCATCCACGTATGTGCCTCACACGTATGTATGTATATACATAGAAAGTATATATTGTGTGTGTATGTATATGAGAGAGGCCAGCTGCTGCTCAATTATTCAGCATATGAGGAACATTTTGTTTTGCAGGTTTGTATAGTACCATCTATGAATTACTGAAGCCAAAGGGATACTGCAGACCACTATACTCAATTATTCCTGTATTTAGACCAGAGGGCTACATGTAACTGTAAGCCAAACCTTTGTTTGCCTAACAGAACACTTCCAGAAAAGCTTTCAGCCCTGGGAACATTTTGGGTGGAATCCACCACTTTCCTTTGTCATTTACTTGTTCCAGCGCTTACGCTGTCTCACCATTACAAATGCATGTCTTCTTTCCAATTGCCTGATTTCAGCTCCCAGCCATCAGTTCCACGTTACGCCTGTTTCTGTGAGCCTTTTAGCCTCCAGCGTGCTCTCCATCAGAAGATGCTTCCCCGCCAATTATCAAGTCACCCCATTTATCTATCAAGAAACAACAGATCCAGCAACAGATTGAGCTTTTCAGGCTCTCCTTGTGGTACCTGAACACCACCCAGCCTTCAGATATCTCCTCTGACTCTTTCCTGAACTCACTCCTGTTTTCAACAGGCTGCTCACAACCCCAGAATCATACACAATTCACCTTATTTTGCCCGTTGCCCCTCCTGCTTACACACCCAAACTTACACACCTCTGCTGCCCTGCAAGAGGGCAGTCACGTCCAGTTGTTTACTCAATGTACCCCCAAGTAGTCTTCTCCCCAAGCTGCTATTCTGTCACTACGTTGAAGTACAACACCTGCAGGCCCCACAAGCTTGCATCAGACTATATTAAAATGCACTTTTGATTGATACAGCTCACCAGGATACCCAAATTATTCTGTACAAGCTGCCTTGTCCTCGCTTACCACATGATATGGCCTACCAATTGTATCAGTACAGATCCTGTCCTTGTCTCCAGGTACCTGATGAAAAGGTTCAATGGAATCTGGCCTCACCTCAATACTTAAAACAGATTTCTAGAAGCATTCCCATTTGATAATGATTCACCACCAATGACTAACTTTTAAACATCAGTTAGTCAGTTCTTAATTCGTTTACTTTTGCAATACCACATAGCACTAACGTGTCAGGACCGGAGTCCCAAAGGTATGTCAAAGTCCTAACTGACTACCTCTGCTGTTGCCAAGAAAGGGAACTATAGGTAGCACTTGAGAGGAGCTAGGGAGTAGTAGGGGACCGCAAGAGTTGGATTGTCTCCCTGCCCCTGCATCAGATGCCTTTTGAAGACATAGCTTTACTACATCCCATGCAGGCCCCTCTCTCAAGTAAAACTTAAGTTTCCATCATGTCACCATGTTTGCTAGGACATATTTCCCTTGAAGTGATACAGACTGATAGGAATCTGTCTAATGTTTTATCAATTGAATACCACATTAACTTTTCCAGTATTTTGATGAGGATTAATGTCAAGCTAGCTGGAATATGGTTAAATCGGTCACCCATCCTTCCCTTGTCTACTCCAGCACAGTTAATTTTAAGACCCTCAATACCAACAGTTATTAAAAATTGTCTGCAGGCCTGCAGACTTTTCAGCAAGCTCTTTAAAACAATCAAGTCATAGCACTGCTGATTTACACATATCTATCCATAGAAGGTAATAAACCTTTATTAATTAAGATTAATTTAATTCTCTGTTGTACTGGCATTCATGGTTATCACATTCTGCACCTTCCCAAATATGGAACAGTATTAACAAATACTTGTACTTTTCTTGCATGAGCTACTTTATTATCTCCATCTAGTAACTGGAATTATTTGTCTCCTAACATACTTCAGCTGTAGAAAATATGCAGAGTTAATTCTCTAACTTACTTCCTAACTTCTAATGTGTGCTAATTCTCATGTATCCATTGTCCCATTAATTACTGTATTTTGCTTTGAAATTTCTAGATGTATCCTGAAGCCATAGGGCTGTTAGTGTAGTAGTTGTCTTTTTTCTTTAAACCAGAATTTCAGCTTTTGGGCTATTTAGTATCTTCTTATAGAGATCTCTGTTTTCCATTCACATTTTTCTTCCTACAATAGCATCAGGTTCTCTGTGATGACAAATAAGCTCTTTTGAAGCATTAAGTGTAATTTCTTTGGGGCTGCTCTCTGTTTGTCCATCCTGTACGTAACTGGGTCACACTCAATGGTCCCATGGCAACCACCAGCTTCCAGTTGTGTGATACCAAAGTCCACAGTAGCTGTCTCAGCTGAAGAGCTGCAACAAGAGCTGACCGGCAATGGGCTGAATTTCTAAGGTACTGAACACCCTCCCATGATGCCAACAGGATGTTCAGCATCTCAGAAGCAACAAAACAAAACAGTGCATGAAGGGAAACAAACCTGTATGTTTACTTAGTGATTTCAGTGATTAGTGATTTCAGACATCTCCAAAAAGCATTTTTAAAAAGATCTATATTAATTTCTCCTATTCCTTGACTATACAGGCAAGGCATTTACCAAGTCACCCAATTTGGTGAGTCAACCAGACTGGACAACAAATACACTCAGGCTCCTCCTCATCAGCCTGACCCTCACCCAGGTTAATAGCTTCTACATACTACCAGCCATCTGCTGCTTGTTTGATGAACAAGGCAAAACAAACTGACCTCCATCCTGTCCCGGTGTGGCACTACCACAGAAACTGCAGTGCTCCTCAGCAGAGAAGAAAGGCAGTGCAAAGCACATGCGCTCTGAGTTTAGAAACAACATTCCTTATCTGCCCAAGGTGGAAGCATCTATGCTCTACCTGGATTTGCACATGCAGTCGACTAAACTTTAGTACAGAATCAGGCCTTTGCCTCTAGGACCAAGTCTTTCACAGGGCAATAAAACTGAATGTATTCAGCAAGAGAACCACAACATTTGGTTTTGTAATTGCCACAATAGTAGGAAAAACATTCAGAACCTTCCAGTTTCACAACTTTATTTAAATAAATATGCTAACTGTTCATACACAGTGATCTGTTAAGTATCCTAGAAGCGTGGTGGTAGCAGTCTACAGATGCAATTCTGCAGTTCAACACATATGATGGACTTTTCCGCATAATCAGGAGTCCCACACAGCTCCTGAAGCACATATTTGCATGCATTTAGTTAGAGCAGAAATTCCTTATGATGTTTAGCAAGAATCTAAATTCAGTAGCTGAAAAGGAAACAACGTGCCTTCTTGCTGTACATCAGCCACTGCAACTTATTTTGCACAGCCAAAAATGACTAAGGAAAAACACATACAGTAGTTCAGTCATTCCTCCTCTTATTAAAACAGCAAAATGGGAAGGAAGGTGATGGAGGGGGCAAAAGACTGTAGCAGTACATTAAAAAGCAAAATGGAGAGCCCTACCCACACCTTCTGCAACAAATTCCCCCTAAATTAGGCAGCAAATATTCAAAGCCATTAATCTGCACAGACAGTTCAGTCTGAAGTGTACACTCCCTGTGCTGGATTCCTCTGTCCCCTCCTCTTAGGCTTGAGGTAAACACAACTATGCAGGTTGCCACAAAAGCCTCAAATACTAAAACATTCAGCCTTTTTCTACTATCCAGATTTTGCCAAAGTTCTCTGCTTCATACACATATACAACAAAAGCTTTGTAGGGGATGGGAAGAATCTCAGTTTGGGCTCAAAGTCCAAGATTTGCTGGGCAGGCTTATACTCCTCTTAAACTTTCTTCATCCTCCTCCCCATCAGCTTAGAAAATCTCACAAGAAATCAGCAGCTTTACCCACCTAAGAAGTGTATTCCATTCACTATAGAAAATTAAACATGTGAACTAGAAGTTTCTACTGAAACTCTCAGTCATCACACAGTTAATGACAGCTGTAAGATGCTGTAACAGTGTTTCAAAAGTCTATTGCAAAGACTAAAGTCAGTTCACATTCCTCTCATAATTTCTGCTTAAGGTTAGAAGAGTCTGAAGGACTTACTTGAATATTAAATTCAGATGAAAGTACAGAGTGACATTAAAATACAAGTGCTACTCCTGACTAGTAATACATCTGCATCCACATAAACCCTCCCAAATCCTTAAGAACAGCCTTCCTATATAACCTAATCCACTTTGAGGCTTTGTCTGCAGAAGGCACTTTGGATTACTTCTTAAGAGACAAAAACCATACAAATTAAAAAAATTGATTGATTAAACTGCTTGAGACCCTCTTCAGACGCTCTTTTCCAGAATCAAAGTGACTCTCAACTACTCTGCCTCAGAGATGTAGGGCAGTTGAAGCAATTCACTTTAAATTCACACCTTCAGCTGACTTGAATAATTTCTCAATGGCATGTGAAGACAAGCCCTTAACTCCAGAACCACACAAGGGATTTACTCAGGAGTAACTGTCCAAAATATCTCCCTTGGGAGACAGGCCCAGACAACACAACACATCAGGATGCTGGTTCAACACCAAACCATTTTAAGAAGAATGCAGGAAACCACACAATCAGAAAAACTTGAATTCTGGTAAATAAATTCATGACTCTGTAGTTGCCATGTTTGTTTTAGAGAAGCATTTCCAGCAGGCACCTAGCCTTAGTTTGAAAAGCCTCTTATTCTGACACAATTTTCCACAACTCCTCTCCATTCCCTCCCTCCTCGTCCCTACCCTTTCTCCGCAAGCTGCATCCCCCAGCTGCTTTTTCCCAAACCCCAGCCTGCTGCCCTGACAGGGCACAATCTAACACAAAACGTGACAGCCCCTTGTTGTAAGATTTCAAGCATCACCTGAATAAAACGCAAAGCAGCCTGGAACAGGAATTGCAGGTTCAGATCCAGCAGAGAGGTGTCTTGACTTTGGATGCTCCCTCCCCCGCAGCTAGGCTCTCATTGTTTTTTCCTGGGGATACATTTTCAGATCAGAGCCACTGCCTGCTGCAGATACAGATCAGCTTTGCTCATCCCACAGTTCTCTGTCACTGACAAAAAATAGCTCTGGAGGTACAGGAGAAGGTTTTCAGCTGTTTTCTTCTCCAGTCCTCTCTAGCCATTTCCTCTGTCTTTAGCCTCTCCTTCCAGCTTTCATACCTTGCAATAAGGGAGAAGCCATTTTCTCATGTTCATGGCTTGATGTCAGAATAACTGTTTCCTTATGCTATGGAGCCAGTAAATCCCCAGATCTGCCTTTAAAACAAATTTAATAGTAGCCACAATGTTCCAGAAGCACCCTCAACAACATGATCACCAGGCTTTTCATGGAAGAGCTGAAAGAAGCTAGCATCTTACTTGTTTCATTACCGAAGGCAGCCCAGAGAAGCAGCTGGAGTCAAACAGGAGTGGACCAGACAGATGCTTATACTAGGCACCACTGATACTCTACAGGGTTCAAAAGAACCACAGGAGAGGGACATTTTCCTAGACAGGATCAAAAATAGACAGCTTTAAGATGGCTGGAAAGCATGTAATATACTATTCTTCAATTTTCTCATAAAAAGTAACTTTATTCTTCCTGAAACATTGATCGACATTTGATCCTGTTATGAACAATTCTGAGGCCTCCCCCACAGAGCATCTAAGCTGCATCACATTAAAGCTGTTCCTTTCTCCTTGCCTCTAGCATATTCCTAACATGTAAACAACTCTGCTGTGCACACAAGCAACGGCACAGCTAGCTAGTGAAAGCTGCAGCACTAAGGGCACCATAGGAACCCATCCAATCCTAATAACCTATTATTTTCACAGGACCCTGTATTTATTAACTAGAAGCCAACCGCTATTAATGCAAATGTACACGTGAAAAATTATCCCATTAGAAAAGCTGAAAGAATATCACAGAGTATTATTTTTCATGGATAGTCATGTTTCACAGGCTTTGTTACCTCCCATAACCCAAACATACAAAAGAAGTCAGTCTGAATGATGGAAGAATTGTGACAAGAATAGGAGGAAAGGCAAGTGTCAGAAAATCCAAGCGGGCTTACTGTCTGAGGATTTCTTAGTTGATGTCACACCACATGACAAGTAATGTTCATGTGGCCAAGCCTGAAAATCTGTAGGGACTATTTCCAGTTCAGCTTAAAAAACAAAAAAGAAAAAAAAAACCCCTCACTTCTCACCTATTCAGCAGTGAAGTAATTAGCAGGAGATACACTGTTACAAAAGTTACCAAAGTTTAATGCAAAAGCATTGCCTAGCCACATATTTTGTGTATGTTAACTCTTGCTTTACAGGCTCTGGACCAAGTGTATGGGGCAAGCTACCCTGGTGAGCCCTGCTCTTCGGGGCAAGTTTCAACAGCCAAATCTACCCGCTTTGCCACAGAATCTCCTTACAGCACCATTGCTCAACCCACAAATCTCTCTCTGCAGGCAAGTCTGCGAGTAGGAAAAACTAAGGTCTGGAGGAAACACAGGTCATGTCTGACCCCTATCTCATCCGTCCAGGGCTTCTGCAGTGATCCCACAGGAAAAGCAAATGTAATTGCAACTACTTCTGTTTAGGGCCTTCCCTGCATTAGGAGGTTTCCAATGGCAGGAATCCAGAGTGAAGCAGCTCTGGAGTTGTGAAATGAATACAGCTGCACTACCAGGCTCAGACACCAGGACCTAGAGCAGCCCAGGGTGCCTTGGGACATTTCCTTCTGACCAGTGCAGTTGCACAATTTTTTGCCTCTTAGGTTAAAACAGACCCTAGTGATTTCTTGCTGTCCTTCTGTCCACACCTACTCTACAAACTGGAGCAAATCAGTCATGTCCCAACACCCACTAACTTCCTTTGGCTTACTTCACACATTCAAAAATGTCAGGCTATGAATTCCAGACTCTGCTGCTTCTTTCCACGGAAGTATCACCCTAGTCACACACATCCTTCTTGCCTTGCACTTCTTGTCAAATTCCACTGCCCATACTGCCACCAGAGCAAGTTTTATCTACTTGAAGCCATGAAATCATCCACTTCTTTCCAGCATCCCTCAAGAGCAAACTGCTTTCCTCTCCTCTTCTCTCTACAACCCAGCAGGTGAACACCCACTCAATCCTGCACGTGACGTTTATGCAAGGAGGTTTTACTGGAGTAAAACAAGCATTCAGGTATGTCTAGTTTCATAAATAAAATTGTATATCCTTCCCTGCAGCTAAAATTTCTTCATCATCCCCGCATTTCCCACTTCCAATCCTTTTAAAACAAATTAAAGAAAAAAAAGCCTTCCCCTTCCGTATTTTGTGCCAAGGCAAATGGTTGTTTCACTACAAAGGTCAAACAACCCTTTTTACAAAACTAACTGGAGTCTAACTCCAATGCTATCCTTGCAAAACAGTCCTGCATATTCTTTTTCCACTCTAAAAACCCTAACTCATGGTAACTCTGCACCACATGATAAATGTTATAAAGAATTTATACATCAGTGCAACTAAATCTTAACTTCGGACTAAGGTAAATTAAAGTTCATGGTTAAAGTAGGCCAAAGTGTATCGCTATCTGCAAGCTGGAAAATTCAGACAGCTCTTCACAGACTCGGGCCTTGAAAAGTGCAAGGTTCAGCTGCTGCACCCTACGTATCTGACAAAATGCAATGTCACAAACACCAACACCAGAAGGTTGTAGCTACATCTCAGAGCCAAATATCTGACAGCCATCTCCTTTTTAGAGGAGCCTGATCAGAAGAGTACAGCCAAGCTACAATTCAGGATTTAATGACCAAGGGGACCATTGAACTGAAAACGTGAGGCATTTCAGGTTTAAATTATGAATGATAGTGACAGCTGAGGTTAAAATTATTACACATTTTCATTCACCTTTCATGCTAATAAATAAATAAAAATGAAAGAAAAGTTGGAGAGTGGCTTTTTGTACACTGTCAGCAAACAAATCCCTTGGTGCATATTCACCATGCACTAAACATTCAAGATTCAGTACCAAAAATGCCCAGGACTGCACGTAGCATGATTTTAATTAATAAAAAGACAAAACCCAGTTTATTACCTCTTCTAGGATCAGAGCCACAAGACCTACCTTGTATCACAGATCTGCCCCAGACAGGAGCACTCAGAGGGTATCCATTTACATCTTAAAGGACTTCAAAAGGTTGCTGAAGCTTCCATACCTTTCATGAATTGGTTTTGATTGACCCCCTGTCTGTGGCCTACTGCAGTTGAAAAACGACTCAAATAGAGACTATTTATGCTAATTTAACTGAATTCAAAGGGCCAGTTTGGAGTTGTCCCTTCAGGGTCACACTGCAGTCTGCAACATTCTCCACTCTTACCACTACCCCAGCATAAAGGCAAAAAGGCACCATGGACCTAGGGTTTGCCATTAGACACCCAGCTCAAACACAAACCTGTAGAAATATAAGGCCTTGACTAACAAGCACCTATTAAGGAAAAGCAAATGAACCTGTATGCAAGAGCATACAAACACTGAACAACTGGAATACTTTTACCCATGAAGCACCTAGTATACCAGTGCAACTCAAAAAGGTTATGAAGCAAGTATAATTAACCCTAACAATCACACCAAAATAATGGGAACATCTGGCTCTTTCAAAGTGCTGTAACCTCATCAAAATGCTCAAACCAAATTTGACATTTATATCTCTATAAATAATGTGTAGGCGAAAGCACAGAAAAAGCAACATTTGCAGTTCAGGGAAAGACATCAAAACAAACATGTCCATAGTACTCAAATGTTAAACTACATCTGGGAATCTGATGATCTTTTGAATGGCTGAAAGCTGGGACACAGAGGAAAGGGCTTCTTGTTTTTAATATTTTAATTTAATTTTTTAATTTTAATACGTTTTTTCATAATATCAATCTTTTCAGCCATCAAACCCCTGCAATGACTCATCCACTTTCTTTACCAAAGTCTAAATTGTTATGAAAAGACTGCAATTCCACTGGAACATTACCCTCCTGAGTGCAATACTTAACCCTGCATATGAGAAAGGATTTTAGTAGGTTCATTCCTCTCTCCCACAAAAAGATCATGTTCTCATTGAACCTGAAAAGAAAATCACAAAGAAAAATGGTAAGGCAAAACAGTATTTAGAATTTTTACATTGAGAGAAACAAGAGAAGATAAAGTCCACGTCAGTTATTCATAGCAAAGCCAGTATTCTTCCAGTGCCCAGTATGCACTGCAAGCAATGAGAGAATTCACATAATCAGAAATCCTCAATAATCATGCCATTAAATGATCCAATTCTTTCACACTCATGCAGACAGTTCCTACTGTCTGTAAAGGCATTTAGTTTTATGGAAGCATGGCTTGATAGGAGCTGCTTTTTAAGCTTAGAAAATTAAGAACTTGATCCTCTACCCCACATCTATGTAAATGTCTTTTCAGAGTTAACAGCTCTATTAAATAAACTAAGCTGCAAGACTGGAGCTCAGTTGGCGATACCTACATACAGAGCTTGCTCTTTTCTTGCGCTAAAATTATATCAGAACATTACAACACATTTGCATATCTCCCACACATGCAACTTTTTGCCAGCAGTAACAAGACGACAGCATCAAGGCTTAGAAAACATACCAGACAGAGATAGAACAAGAGGGTGGAGTTTCCTGCAGGAACACCCAGACTGAAGTCCAGCAGCTCTCAGGGAAGGTGCTGCCTTTCTACCAGCCTGATGCCTTCGTATCAGGCTTCCACTTATCAGTGTCAAATGTGAAACTCCACCCGGGAAACAAAAAGCTTCCTATTGTTTCTCCCCTCTCCACAGCCTCCTGGCTACTATCAGGAAAAGTGATATCACTCCACCCTTTTCCCATGAGAATGGTTTCCATTTTTCCCTTCTACTATGTTCAGCCTTGGAGCTACAGTGGAATAGGAAGAACAGGAAAAAGAAGTCTCTGCTGGGTTCTCTCTCCCCTAGTCTCTCCCGTATGGTTTTCTTGGGAATATTTTTAGTGGCAGCCCACACTACTGCCCTTAATTTTAATCATGCAGAAGTTACATGAAATTCACATGACTCTTGTCAGTTTTCCAGCCACACAAGTTTTGCAAAAACATCAATTAAAACAACCAGATCTTCCAACTTTAACCTAGCAAAGCTATATAAAAAAAAAAAAAATCACAGGTAGCAGACCTCTTGGAAGAGTTTGATTTACACATTGGTGCACGGCTATTTTCAGAAAAGCTTTTAGTTAAAAAATAAAAATGATGACAGTGCTGAAGATTTCTGGCACCTTACCTCCTCCTAAGCTGCGAGCAAAATAAATAAATAAATAGATCCAAGTAAAAGAATGTAATAAAAAGTTACTATCAATCACAGGAATATATTTGACCTGCCATGAATAGTGTTACTAAGGTGTGAAAGTAAGTTTAAGTGATTTTGAAAGTCAATAGTGCCATAACTCAAGGTGTGCTACATACTAGAAATTGTAACTTGAATGCTTAAGTTGTACGGAGCCATTGCCTTCCCTCTAATTCTTTCCAGCGGCCCATTTTTCCCAGTCCCACCCTACCATGGCATCCCAATAGCAAAGCTCAGTTAAAATGCAAGTAGAACAAGTCAATTAATCTGAAACTCAAGAAAGTCTCAAATATTGTGTAGGAAAAATTGAAAACAAGCCTATACAAGTGAGACAGTATAACAATAACAGACTAAATACAATACCCCCAAAATGATTAATAATCGTTTATTAATGATCACATTGGACAGCTGCAGGGAAAGTGCCTTTGTACCATAATTTGATGAAGACCCAACCAGAAAGAAATAAAACAATCAAAAATTACGTTTGCCAGTAGCAAATCAGGCCAAGTACATACCACACACGGGGATAAGATACCTCTCTAGGAAGCAGGCTTTCTGACACCAGCACACTTAAGATCTAAATTACCATGGACTAGGGAATGGAATAATGTAGAACCGCATGAAAGGAAGGCAAACCCTGCTTACAAAAGAGAGGTGAGTCAGCTCCTGAGGACTGGTCTATGACTGTTCTGAAAACAAGATGCACATTCCTTACGTGCCCTCTGGTTGTACAGAATGAAAACAAGTCCATCCCCTAAATACTTTTAATATGGTAGATGATATTCCAAAAAAGGTGTCAAGAAACATCAGTAACACCGTTTAACCCATTCAAACTTCAGAAAACATTTTCAACCAGTGCTGATTCACACAGCCTTTTAACCCTATACACATCTATCCACGTTTGGTGCATTTAATAAGCAAGAAACACTCATACCTCTGGCCTCAGATCAATCAGAAACAGCTTATCTTGGGGATACCTCCAACTCTAAAAGGTTACTGAGTTATTTTTAAGAGAATCTCTTTCTAAAAAGCCATGACCCTTTAGTCTGCCTAGTTCCATCATCTGTGATCAGACTATCCAGAAAGCCAAGAATAAGCTCCAAGGCCTTTTGTGACAAGCTGTGAAACTCAGCCATTTGATATTATAAGGAACACTAAGTAACATAGCTACTCCGAGCATTTATTTGGAGAACACAACTACATTTGTCCTCATTCAAAAATCAAAGATAGCTGTCAGGTTTTCATAACCCATCTTCCCCTTAGCAAGTGCCCTTGGCTGCAAGCAGCTCTCTCCTTGACCACATTATAGCTCATTTTGTTGTTGTTTAGGGACTATCTGTGGGCTTTCTGATCTTCTGCTCTTTTTGTTGTTTTCAGATGTTATTGGTGACTGGGGCTTTTCCTGGTATATTGACTATTTCTGAAAAGAAAAAAAAAAACAAACAAAAAAACCAAAAACCCACCCAAAAACCCCAAACCACTCAAAGAATTACTGCAGCACGCATGCAGGAAAAAAATAAGTCAAATAAGTCAGCTCTATCAATATTACTTTGCTGACAAGTATTAAAACAAGGTGCTGGCCACTGAATATCATGCCAGCATACACTCACTGAATGGAAGCATCCTGTGCAACCCCTCCCAAAAGAATAGAAACCTTGAAACTAGCTCATTTCAGGGAAAGGATTAAAGGTTGTTTTTTCAGGTGTTGTTCTTGCACACTGAATCCCTCTGCCAGACATTGCAGTTTATCATTGCTAAACACTTATATTGCAGAAGTACCTAGAGGCCTCAAGTAAGTCAGGGCCTCAGCATGCACGGTACAGAATATATGCATAATACTTGACAGCCCTTGCCTCATCATATTTTTCTATTTCAAGTGTTTGTCTTCCCACTAACACAGCTCTGCGAGCAACCCACGCAAGAAAAAGAAACTCAATGACACTGCAAAAAAACCACCCAACCATGTATGTAAGTGCTATCCAACATATAAGGAAAACAGAAGTAACTCTACCCCTCATTGGGATATTACATGTAAGAATCTAGCTAAATGTCAAAGCAAAGCAGGTCTGGGGCTTTTTAGGTTGGCATAACTCCTGTTATTATAAGAAAGACAAAAGTGGCTGTTGAAATAAGATTTGGTAAATGTTTATGGATGAGAGCTCCAATTCTCATTTTCCCATCCCCTACAACCTAGACATACCCTTTTAGTGAAAGAGTTTCTCAGTTGTTGCCTTCAGATTGAACCCTGGTTGAGACAGAGCAGGGGTGCAAAACCAAAACAAACAAAAAAGTTCACATGAGCTGTAGGAAAAGAAACTACAGAGTACTAAAAAGCACGTTTGCATATCTTAAATTAGCTGCATTAAAGATGGACAAATATGCCATAAATCTGAAATGATGCTTAACAAGGTGATAGAGTTCTTGGCAACCTGATTATTTTACCAAGCTGACAGCCAGTCATCCCAGCTTGTCTCAGTCTAAATACACATACCAGGACAGCACAATCCAGAGGAGGAGTGGACCAATACATTCCCATAACATTACCCATGCTTTTTGCTCCATGCTGCTGACCCTTCTGATACCTCCCTGCTCCACCACCACCCACCTCCACCTTCCCAAACACTCATCCACATCCTGCAGAGCTTCCCCACAGCTCCCCATCCAGTTCCCTCAGCTGAAAAGGAAATACTGGCACTGCTGTGGATCTTGACTACAAGTTACCACCAATTAGCTGCTGCTCAGGGACTAGGGAGTACCCAGACTTTGGAAAAAACAACCATTACTCATCAACCAAAAGGTGGTAACTTGACATGGGACTGTCTAGCTCTATCACAGCGCATTGCTTCTTGCATCTAAAGAAAATCCCCTGCAATACCCCCTATTTCCACAGCCCTCCCCATCTCCCCCATGCCACAGGAATGTCCGCTGCCCCCAACCTCCAGAAGCTGTACCAACATCCCAGCCCAGCATCATGGGAGGCAGCGAGGCACCACGCAGCATGACCTGCCAAAAAGGCAAGGCATGCAGGACTGCCAGATCCAGTTGCAAACTACAGCTGGACCCCAGCCTCTAGCTCTGGTGCAAGCAACAACCTGGGTTTTTTGGGGGGTAGTGGTGGTTGAGCTTTGCCTCTAAAGCCCCAAACCACCATGCTTCCTCCGTAGAAAAGATTAAAAAAACCACAAAACTGGTCAGTGCTCTCCTTAACTACCACGGGACTTCAAAACAACACAAGACAGGGAGGTGGGGGCGGGGCAGCCAGCAGCTGTCTGGGGTTTTCCTTTTTTACAAAATTTCTTTTCATGGAAATTTTTTTTCCCCCTAATGTTTCAAACATCAGTAATGTTAACAATCATTTAGTTCCTTACATAATTACTTGAACTACCCATAAAAATTGTTTTGCAGCCTGCCTGGAAAAACATTTTACTTCAAAAGGTAGCAGATTCAGTTTATGAGCAGAAAAATCACATTTTTTTGCCCAGCTCCTGCAGAACGTAAGAGTTAAGGGAATGGGAAAGAGACTGATGCCTTATTGATCAAATCAATTCTAATTATGCATAGAAAACTTTTCCACAGCTTCCAGTAATACACTGAGCAAGAGCTACCTCATGAAATGCGAAGTCAGATAAGTGGAAAGTTTGGGAGTTTATTGCTCAGCAACAAAGGCCAGGATTTTATATATCCAATCACTGGAGGCAGTGAAATGTTATAATTGCAAGCAAACTCTAGCACTTGAAATAATAAATAAAACTAGAGAAATATATTATTTATTTAAATTTAAAACTTTTCTAAAAGAGGCCAATAAAAAGCTGTATACAGAGAAACACTGTATTACTGCTAAACCACAGCAGCACTAAAATATTTGGGCAACAGAACTGTTTGTCTTTCTCCCTTGCAAATCTCTCTTTCTCCCCCCATCTTTACAGTCTGAGATGCCAGGCAATAACGTCACCAACTTCTAATGGTATGTCCTGTTCACCATCAAGAGGTGTAAATACAGCAGTACTAGACAACATTAGGCCCATCCACACAAGGAAAACCAGGTCTTGGAAAGGCCAACTTTTCCCCATCCCAGCCCAATCCCTTCCGTAGTTTCTGAATTGCTCTAAGTGTTTTACCCCCCCTGTGCAACTAAATCAGGTATGGACAAGGATGGGCATACTTTACCCTTTGATGCTGAACCTCACTATGCTGATTTGGTGCTCCAGTGTTCACAGCCAGCCTCTACGAGTACAAAAGAACAAGCACACTGTGATGGTGCTCCCTTATTTAAGGGAGTATCACCTACTGAAGACAAGGGACGAAGCTTGAGGGAGCGACCACGTGTTTGGAATCTCTTCCCTTCTATCCAAAACACACCTCCTGAGATTCCAGTTGAGAACTTAGAGCAGGTAAACATTTCAAAACAACATCATATTGTGTCAAACACATAACTAACATTACTGAAGCCTACTGAATTTTGTACCCATCCGGTAGGAAACAGGTCTATACACATGAAAACATGCAACACAGCATAACTCTGCTGAAGGTTTAGAGAGCACTGCTGCATTTTGACCCTGCTCACGTTTTTCTCTGCCATAGCAAGTTTGCTGACAAACACCCATGAGCACTGTCTCCTTCCTCGCCCCGTGCTGCAGTTGGTATCACCGCCCATGGCCAGGCCGGGTTCAGGCTCGCAGGATGACAAGCTGGCTGGAAGCAGCTCAGCCCACAGACTCGTGGCTGTTAGGACTGGCTTTTGCTATCAGTAATAGACAAGTCTCCTGTCTAGGCAAAGAAATATGGCAGCAAAAACAGTGGAAAACCCACCAAAGTAGAGCTATTTTCCAGTTTCTGTATCTAATGTTAACATTGAAAATTCTGCTGGGACCACAGGAAGAAAAGATAACCTGACACGAAAATTGTAACATTGGAACGAGGTACACAGAAGTCCTTTTCATTGCAAAGAAGTAGTCAAAATGACATCTATATCTACACCTAAGGAAAAATTTACTTCTGCCTTGAGGCAGCCTTGGCAATAACACTGTGGCAAGCAGAAAACAGTTAATCAGTTTGGGGGGAATTTAAATCAATTTAATTTATCTGTCAATTAATAAACTTTTAATTACTGCTTCTGGTATTGAAAGACACACACACACAGGGGAAACGACGCCCTTGCTCTCCAATACCCTTGCCGTACCTGGTCGCGGCAGGGAGGCGACAGGGCCGGCACGTGGTGCCTCCTGCGCTGGTCACGGTCCCTGCAGGGTCTTCTGGCTCCCCTCTGGCACACAGCGGGTCCCTGGGGTGGGCTGGGGAGCCGGCTGGAACCAGCCGTGACCGGTGCAGGGCAGCCCTGCCCTTCTCCCTCAGCCCTCGCTGCCAACACCGTGCCAACCAGGGCTGATACCAACATCCACATAACTCGGTATGTGAGCAGGCAGACCTGCAGGGAGCCCCTACAACATACCTCAGTATTAAGCTAGAAGTTGAACTGCAGGTGAACATCCAGGAAAGTCTGCCGTTTGCAACACGTCTGGAACCCGCACACCCTCCTCCTGAGGCTGGGGGACACTTCAACACACACGGCTCTTCAGGACATCCATCTTTTGTCTGCCCTTTGGTAGCTGTTGTCAAAAATTGATTTTGATTTTGTCAAAAATTGATTTTATTTTCATAAGCGAGCTACTCCCAGTCTCACCCTCTGACTCTACCACAAGCTCACAGCCTAAACGCATGAAATACAAAGGACCATCAGCACAAGCTACACCTGGCACTCACTCCACGAACAGATTAGAGCAAGCTGACAGGTTACCTCCTAACTTTCAGTTTGGTATTAATACATTTTTGTAATTAACTCATGGGGGGAGCTGATGCATAGCAAGTAAATCCGTCAGATTTGCCTACCTCTGGAGAACAAAGAGTCTTACACCGCACAGAGAAGCTACATTCCAAAATGCTAGTAAAGCAGGACACAAGAAATGAAAGAAAATAACCAAGCAAATCCACCCTTCCTTGGGTCCCTTCATTCCTACTTCCAGAAGAAGGTCAGCATTGCCACTTCTTACGTGCATATAGTAAACAAATAGCTTATACAGACAAGTTGTTCTTAAAACAAATCAAAAGCACATCAGTGAAACGTGATCTAAAATAAACCAGCTATGTTTGAGGATATCACTATTTCCCCTGGCACTTCAGGATTCTGCAGCTGCAGAAATTCCTCTAAAAAAATTCAAGAGAACTTAAAGCTTATGCTCCCATGGAAGAGGTTTCCAGACACAAGTATATTATATATACACATACACACTCCATCACAGTAACCAGACCATAACACTTGCACTGGAAAGCCCCTAGCCACACTTTTAACATTTTGCTGATTTAGCTGTATCAGCCAAGATTATTTTTTTTCTTGCTTCCCAACTATGCCAGCAAAAACCTTACTGCAGAAGCCCTTCTAGTGGCTGTGAAATTTTTCTGCCTGCATAAACTGTTCCTTTCATAGGACCCAGTTTAAGCAGCACCAGCAGAAAAATTCCTCTCGTAGTCACAGGGCCACCTCAGAAGGAAGTGGCAAGACCGGGTAATGAAAGCGTGCAAGCGGGAGGGGTGAAGGCAAAGGAGAGCATTGCATCAGTCTAGCTTATGTCTACAGAAAAAGGGAGGAAGCAGTAACTGCTATCACACCAGGTCTGTGCCAGCAGAAACTAAACTGCAAAGTCACAATCCTACTACAAGAAGTAACAGCAGTAAAATTCCACACACAGGTCAGACTGACCAACTTCACTTTGAGAGATGTGGCATTTCATTTCCTATTTGGATTTTTGTGTCATGTTTTGTATGTGATGTATAATCTTGAGAAACAAACAGACTGCCTGAAAACATAAGTGCAAGCCATTCCATTTATGTCAAGTAGATACTAATCCTATCCCCCCCCGCAGAGATGACTACATATCAGTGAAACTGTTAACCCAACTGACAAGACACATATCACCATTTCTTTGCTAAAACTTATCTCAACTCCAAACCATCCGTAAAAGCCTGTTATGAGTGAAACCACCAATGTATTTCCCCATCCAGGAGTAAACAACTTCTCCACTCTTCCTAATGAGCATCCTTATAATGCAGACTCATCCTGACTACATGAAAAGTACTCAATATTAAGAATAGAGAGGTGTGGGTTAGAAAACAAAAAAGTTTAAGACAGATTCAGTACAGTTATAAAGACTGCCCTGCTGTGTTTCTACTCAAATATAAGTCTTCTCTGTCCTCTTCTTTTTTTTTTAAACCCAGATCTGCTGCAGGTTATCCAGCCTGCCACATCACATCAACGCAGAAGCCAGTAAGGCCTGGCTGCAGAATTTAGGTCAGCTTGTCTGTGGAGTACATAAGGTCTTGCACACAGCCATGAATTTCCTAGTAATGCTTCAATAATCCCTCTTCATCCTGCTCTGCAGCTATTTTACTAGTAGTTGCTAGCTTTCCTCTAACTCCCCAACAAAGAGTCTCCACAGGAGGGATGTTTGCAGGCGAATGAGCCACTGCCTCTTCCTTGAGAAGCAGGAAGCTGGTTGTTGAATCAAATAAACGCCGATTCTTATTTCCCAAGACAAAAAAAGTGAAGGATTCCCAACGCATGCTAGAAAAGGACTTCCCTTTTTTAACCACACAAGGAAAGAAATAATCAGACAGAACTGAAAATTACCCCTAGAACATTAGGAATAATTTTCTTAACAGATCATTTAAACAAACCCCTGCTGGGTCAATAAATAAAAAAATAACATCAAAATGTGACTAATAAATTCAGACAGTCTAAGGGACAGATGCTGGTATTTCTGGAGAGAAAGCATCAACTCAAGGTGAAAAACACTGTGCCTCTTGAAAGTATGGTTCCCTCTAGAAGTGAATTGCAGGCCACTGCCATCCCAAGCATTGTACAAGCACACATAAGTAGTAGTCCTGTTCTTAAGGAATCTCTAAAGGTGCATGAAAATACGCAAAGTCTTTTTAGAACATGGTCCTCGGAGCAGGAGTTCCACATAAACTAGAAAGCACAGTCATGTAAGAAAAAATAAATCTAACACAATACACCAAAACCTTGATCTTCTTTGACAGTCTTCATACAAGATGAACCTAACTAAGTCTTCTTAAGTATGACAACCTGAAAGATGTGAATGCAAGAATAAATACCAGTTTCCAGGAACAGTTATGGGAATCTCAGCAAATAAAAACACAGCTAGCAAGCTGACAGTTCATTTTGTCTTAAAACCCATCAGTCTGCTACCTTTTTGGGCTCTGTGGTTGCTGCATAACATTGTGCTCCTCGAAAGCTGGCACTTTTATCTCCCTATTAGAAGAAAGAATAAAGCTGAGGAAAAACTCTTTCCTCAAGACATCAAGTTGCTCTTCAACATTCAAACATTTGTTAAGAGTATTCCTAGTCCATTCCTTCCAACTCACATGGAGCCTGGATACAGGTATTGGCAAACACATACTGCACCGTACTGCACATTAGATGTGTCAGTCAAATACCCCAGAAAACACAAAGTTGCCATTTGTTTATGTTTACCTCAGTCAGATCTGTTACAGAACTCAAGCGTATAACATGCACCCATGCCAGGCCTACAGATGATGTGGTTGTCGTTACCGGGCCACCATCGTATCACACATGTTAGCAAGACTTTTTAAGGAACAGAACTCTATTTTTATAACTAATGATCATCCACAACTTGATTCAAGTCAGCATCAGACAACTTTTCCCATTCCTGGTTCAGTACCTGATCAGGCTGTGCTTCTCCTCCTTCCTCCTCCGGCTTCAGCTGGGCTGAGCACTGGCTCCAGGAGACTCTGGTGACAGAAGTACCAAGCCAGGTCACTGACAGTCACTTTCTCATTTTGACAAGCGCCACAGACTCTTCCTGTATAAAAACAAACTGCTGTGAATCAAAGTGGCCAAATAAAGTGTCGACGCTAGCCGAGTGTCAGAGAAATGCCACTCTGTGACATGGAAGAAGAATGTTAGTCATCCTTTTGCCACCAGCGCCTGATCTCTGGGGAAGGCTGAGCACACCCTTATTTTAATAATTTCAGAAATACTCTAACAAGTTGTCCTATTCTTAAAGAGCAGAGATCCCTCAAATAAGCAATTTGCCATTTCCCACATATTTTCTTAAACATACTGGCTCATCCAAACTTAACCAAGGACATTGCTACTTCTATGCCACCAGTTCCCTACACCACCATAAAAGCCAGACCAGACCCCAATGACACGGTAGCTGCACAACGCATGTGCTCCACACAACCGCTTTGATCACATCTGAAGTGCTGCATTACAGCAGTATGCCAGGCAAGCAGCCCACCTTGAGTCAATGAGCTGCCTGGAAAACCTCTGGAAAACACCTCTATCCCTGGGATACACAAAACAGAGAAGAAACAGGATTCCCCCTCTTCCTCCTTTAGCCCAACACTTCCACCAGCCAAGACCCCAGCACGGCTGCCTTTACCTCCAGGGACTCAGAGGCTCCAGGGCGGAGCAGAGCCCACAGATGGAAAGCAACAACTCAGCAAAATGAACAGCCAGACTCCAGCAGGTAATTCACGAGTATTTATTTTAGTTTGCTGCTTATTAAGTATGCCTCGTTATAAATCAAGTATTTTACAGTAATTGCCTCCAATCAACAAACACTGAGAAAGCCGCTACCTAGACCAATGCTGCTTCATAAGTGAAAAGAGTCCCCTAGCAACAGGCAGGGCTCTACACGACTCCATGGCCGCCACTGCCTCACTGCCCTTCTCGTGCCTCCTGCCCCGGCTGCGCCCCAAGCAGCGCTGCTGCGCGCCCAAGCCCTTCCCCAGCACTGCCAACCGCTGCATGCTGCTGCCAGGCTGCAAACGCCAGCACAGCAGGGCACTCGCTGCAAGGCTGGCAAGTCCCAGCCCAGCTGGCAGCAGCTCCTCGACAGGAACGGAGGCAACCCCCCAGCACAGGGAACGAACGCCCTGCAGCCAGGGCTCAAAGGCAGGGACAACTGGCTGCATCCCCTGCTTCAGCCACCAGCCTGTTGCTTCCACACTGGCGGCAGCTGCAGCAGAGAGCTGCTCTGCTGTTAGGGTCCGTGCCCAGTGCTGAGCACAGCGCACTCACCCACCTGAGCGGCTCCCAAGCCACTGCAGCAAAAAAACCCCAAACCAACACAGACACACTTCCCTCTTATTTTATTTTCTGAGGCCTTTTCAGGGTTGGCACCCACTGGCACTCGGAAGCCCACAGGAACAAGCCCTGTGTCATGCCTTCCACTGAGAGCTTTTTAAAGGTCAGCAGGAACCTGCTGTTCCAGGTTTCTTCCTAGTGGTAAAGACCCAGGATAAGGAGATGGGGAAGACACTGCCAAATGCACAAGTAAATATGCATCTTAAAGAATTCCCTCTTTTAAAGAGGGGCGGTCAAGTGGTCTCGGGAGAACTAAATCCCTTCTTGCAGCATACGTCACCAGAACTGGAGTTTTCGGAGACTGTTGTTTTTTAAATACACGAGGAAAAAAGCTCTGACTAAATACTTTACAAAGGCCTATTGCAAGCAGGTTTCAGAACAGACCTTTGGATCGTACTTGAGCTCTGACAGCAAACGCTCTCTTAGCCACTGGGCCGTTCACCTTGGTTGTTTCTGTAACCTTTTCTCACAAGGTCAGAGACCCATATAAGAAGAAGGGCCTAAGCAGAGCTCACCATGCCCTCCAACCCCTCCTCAGCAGCCACCCCAAAGGCAACAAACCGTTTCTGAAAACGGAAGGCAAAGGCAGTTCCCACCTCCAAAGTAGGAGGGCTGCGTTTTTTGAACATGCATCAGCATTTAAGGAAAGGTGTCAGGAGAGGCCAAACAGCACCACCACGACACTTGGTAGGGCATGGAAGAACAGGACAGCTTGTCTTCAGGACCTGTATCACAATGTGAAAGACTGCTGAGGTTCACCACCCTCCCCTTCCCAGAACAGACTGAGCACATGAGTTGGATCATACCTGGAGGAGAGGTGGAGGGAAACAAATGACAAAACACAGTCATAAGATTTTGGTTTAAAAAAACCCAACGAACAAACAAACAAAAACCCCAAACAACAAACAAAAAAACCCAAAACCAAACCAAAACAAAACAAAACCCCAAACACCAAAACCCAACCTAAAGCAGAAATTCTCATATGAATCATAGCAGTGCATAAGTAGATGCTTGGGCAGAGCCAAGACCAGCGAAGGAATCTTCCCCGCAGTTCTTGCCACAGAAATCCTCCTGGATTTTGTTCTAAATCCCATTTGAAGAATTCTCTCTTTATGCTTCTTCCTTCAGCTCCCCTTCCCATTTTTGAAGTGACAACCTCAATTTATTAAAACAAAGCAACATCAACATCTTTCTTACAGAATCATCTGCTCTGATACAAGAATACACACCCACTGTTACAGAGTCGGCATATGCAACAGTGGGTACAAAGGAGATTAAATAAGGAGCACATGTACCGCTTCTCTTATAACCTAGTCCCCTGCGGCACTCATTCCTTTTAATCCTTCTGTTTTCTTTCAAGGCTCTTCAGCACAGGGAAAGACTTACACCCCATTTACACTGGGGTGTTGGCATCACCCAGTGCCAATTTTATCTGAATCACAGCCAGGCACTTGGCACTTCAGGCATAACACATGCAACCTCTAAATGCCACATCCTATATACTGTAGCCTACATGTGGTTGCCTTCATTTGTACAGTCACTTGATCAAATATCTTTTCCACTAAGGAAAACACTACTTCTGTTGCGCTTAACAGGCGTTGCATTTAACAGGGAAACAAACAATCATTGCTAACAGAGTGAAAAAAAATCAGATGATGCACTTACAGAGCAAATTGTTATGAATTCTGTAAAGAAAGGAGGAGGGAAATCACAGTATTTTGGGGAAGAAGTAGAGATCTTGGAAAAAAACCTCAGCTAATATAAGTAAAGCAGTTCCAGTCATGACAGGTTTAATTTCAGGACAACCGAGTAATTCTCAGTTCTACATGTATCTCCAAGTACCCAGCCAACAGCAGACATTTGACCATCACTTTGGTGAAAACACCATCTTCCTCCCTTGTTGCTGCATAAGAACAACAACAAACCACCACACAGGAAAAATGTCATGCCATCAAGAGAGAAGAAAAACCCCAAACCAGCACAGAAACCTACTGTAGAAGCACTGTCAAAAGCAGCATGTAACCTAACCAGATAAATACCAGATTTTGTTGCTATCTCTGAGTGAGGGTTCGCAATCAGCTTAAGCTGATCCGTGGCCACCCTGCTGCTTAACACTCCCACTCTCTCCCCTAGTGTGTGCCTGGGAGAAGCATCCTGCCCCACCAAGGCAGAGGTGGGTGGGCAGGACGGCAGGACTTCCCCTTTCAACAGCAGTGTGAGCTCAAATTTGCTCCAGCTGGTCTTGAAACCACACTCCCTTTCGAAAGCACCTCAGGCATTGCTCCTACTCCATGGGAGCCTAGAAGATCCTACTGCTGCTCCCTGCAGAGTTCATTGTCCATACTAGGGCTTCGCTGCGGCTTTTCACATACCACCCAACCACCCCTTTATTTAGGGAGCATCTTGTAATTCTCTCCTTCTCTTTGCAGCCACCTCTTCCCTTCTCCATGAGCCAGGGCCTGTGTGCAAAACTTCTCCCTGCTTCCTCTCTTGTCGCAGAAGGCAGGAATATAACCAAGACATTAACAAATCAAACCTTGCTGGGCAAGCAGGCAAAATTTCCCAGGGCTATAGGTAACCTGTTGTTTGATCCACAGGCCGTAAGAGAGGGGACTGCTGCTGGTAGCTCTGGTATTACATTCAGTAGCAGATAGCAAGCCATATCTAAGATCTTTCAAGTTCAGACAGCAAGAAGGTAAAAATAATCAGACACTGAAGACATGGATGAGGTGACAGAAATCAGCAGCTATCAGTGTGGAGGGCTGCCATTCTCTCTTCATTCACAAAAGAAACAGCAGAAGTGGAGCACAGAGTTGCTCCTCACACTGACCAGCCGCGTACTGGTTGTGACCGGGCTGCTCTGGGCTGCTGTGCACATGGACAGACTGCGATTTTACAACACAAATTAGGCAGGTGCAAAACCATTCAGCCGAAACTAGGCTTGTACCAATTCAACCTGTAAGTTTAGAGGTGCCCATTAAATTTGCTGGAATTAATACATATGTCCACACAGGAATCTGGATAACTTTGCAACATGCTTTCAAGCTGATTGCAAACTGGGAGAACTTGGCCATTCAGCTGTGAGCATGAAAGCCCTATTTCTGGAGATGAGACTCCCACAGTCAGATGAACAAAATTCATACACTTTTCAAGTGCAGAACAGTACATACAACTTCATGCTTTAAGACTTTCTTTTCTATTTACTCACACCTATCTCAACAATTTTATCTCCTTTCCTTTGCCACACTGTCACTATTTTCTTTTCTATTTTTGCATGCCTCTCATTCTTATTTTCTGGCTTTACTACATGCTTCACTATTTTTCTTCTCCTGTAACTCTGGCCCCAGCAGTTTGTTTGTTTAAAATCTGTTTCAGTTCAACTGATTGATGCTAACAAGGACACTCTTAAATTTACCTTTCAACTTAGGTACATCCTAAATCAAATTACACTAAAAATAAACAAAGCATAACCACAAATTTTAACCACTGGAAATAGAGTCTTGTCCAAACCACCGTATTTTTCATTTTCCTGGTTTATTATTAGTACAGTTCTGTCTCATTCTCAGTCCACTCTTTTTTTTCCAAGAACAACTCTTTTCCCATTATCCTCGTTAGACACTTTCCTACCCACTTCCATCTAGCACTGACCAAACTCACAATTTCTGCAACACCAACGAGTGTTTGTGTATCTGCATTCCTCCACTTCCTTGTTTCAAGAGCTGACAGATTTTTTGTCAGAGAGATAGGAAAGGAGAAGAGCAAAACTATCAAGCCAGTCTTCCCTTTCTGTCTGCTAAAAATGCCAACAAGGTAAAAAGCAAAGAAATTTAGTATGGGTTATAAAACAGCAAATGTTACTTTAAAAAATTCAAATGCATGAGAAGTTTCATTTCCCTTTTGTCAGTTCCTCTTCTAAGTTAGGTAGTTTAGGCTTTATTTGTTAATGTAATTAGACAGAAAGCAAGTACATGAAAGTTTCTGGATGGCAGCCATTGAGAGGAACCCTGTATGTGGACTTCTCAGTTTGTATTTTTAAACACCAGTCAGATTAAGCGTGAAGTCTGGTTCCTCCGTGCATCTTTGATGAAGGCAATTGCTAATGCATGTGGAAAGTGTTTGTAACCATAGCGGTGCTTGAAAACAAAGCAAGATAGTGCACTACACTTCTCACTCAAGTTTTAATGCAGAGACTGTCAGACCAAAATAATTCCTACTCTCCCTTTCCACAATCTGTACACAAAGCACAATGTACAGATATGCAAGATGGACTTTCTTTAATCATTCACTGACATTTGCATTGGTTTAGTGGACAAATTTATACTCAACAATCCAGATGACATCAGCTTAACAACGTGTTCCTCTGTGCTGGACTGCAAAGGCAACAAAATGTCTATTACATAATACTTCTGTATAAAATATTAATATTCACAGAGGAAGCTTTTGAACTGAAAGGTTATTTTCAATGATTAGCTAATCAGTGTTGTATAAGCTTGGTTTTTTCATCAGTGTATTTGAGATAGACAACCAACTATACTTTTTGTTGACAAAATACGACAAAATCAACTTTGTATGTGCACACATCAAGGTACATAAAAGATCTCCCTGGGGTTACCAGCTTCTCTTTCGACCTTAAAGGTACTGCAAGATTATAGAACTGCATCCATCTCTAGCACACAGAGCTTCAGCAAGCCTGCACTAGGGTTCTTCCAGGCATGGGTATTCTTTACACAAGTTCTCACACCAGCCAAAAGTGTTTAAGCTTACTTTCCTTCCTATCCTAAGGCTGAAGAACTGATAGATATTCAGACATCATATTCACATATACATCCTATGCACTTGTTTTCTCCTTAGAGCTATAATCCCAAGTTGGAAAATCACTGCAGCAAGAATAAAGTGCTTCAAACAAAGTCTACCCAAAAAAAGAACGCTGCTTTTAGCAGGCATGTTGGTATCTGTGGCATTGGCCAGACTTGAAAACAGTAGAGGTGCGGCAGCCCTGGCTTCTGTAGAACCCAAGGGCAATCAGGAACACCTTTTATAGAGAAACTTATCTCAGTGCTGACTTGTAAAGAATGAAGTCCAAGGGGAAAAAAACCAAACCTGCATCTTGGCTGTGGCTTTGTAGCCATGAGGTTGAATGGGGGCGGGTAGGAGCCTGCCTCGCTGCTTCATTGCAAGGGCTATAAAGAGCCTTTGTGTTTATTTTTTTCCTTTCTGTGTGTACCTTTACATAATGAATCTATGGAAGGGGTCCATCTAGAGCATCACCAGACTCCAGCAGGTGCTCCAGGACAGTGTTTGCTGTAGGTCTCATCGTATTTACCAGCTCCATGTGAGTGTCACAGATAAGACATCTAGAACAGCAACAGACACCTGTATTTCGGCAGCCCCACCCATGGTCTCGACATACAGAGGAAATCATCAAGAGACATGACTCAGAAAAATCCTGAGCGAGTGAATAGAGAAGGATTTTAAAACTCCAGTTTGGGAATTGTGCAATTTTTTCAAATTTAAATGCACAGCAAACAGTTTGAAGAGATGTTTGATATGAAAAGGTAGCAACAGCATTTAATTATCTGTTATGCCCACGCCTTGGGTCTGAGAAATCTTCCATTGCATTTTCCTGGTCTTCAAAGGAGACATTCATAAGACAGAACGCCTGAAATGCCTAACTTTTAACAAAAAGACCATATACAGAGAGGGTTCTTTTTTTAACACTAACAAGGAACAAGGCAGGTCACAAGAACCGGACCATTTCTTTTTCTATTCATCACACAATACAAAATACAGGACCATGGTGAATAAAGGTGATTGCTATCCTCACCTGCTGCTGGCTGCCACGTGCTTTCAGCCTGGTTATTTTTTTGGCTGCTTCATCAGAGTTACCTCCACCAAGAAAAGGATCTCTGAAAGGAAAAAATCTGAGCAACAAATACTTTCCTCCTCCCCTAAGGGTGGCTGTATTTTACACCATGATTCTTTTTGAAGTCTTGAAAATCACAACTACTTTAGTCTTAGAACAAATCACTTCTGAGGAAAGAGCTCAGGTGGAAAGAAGGAAGATTATAGGTAGCAACAGTTTTGAGCCTACATGAACAATGTGTTTTCATAACCCGATTTATACTTCAAGAGGAGGAAGAAGAAAAGGGAAGGTATTTCTTTTAAAACAGTGCCAACAAACGGGTCCTTGGTGCAGCCATACTCTCTTCTCACACTACTGCTTGCCTCCAAGTGTTGGGCAAAAGTGGCATTTTGCTGGCTTGTTTCCAAGAAAACAAGCTTCCTCCTTCCAAGGATATCTCCCTGAACACTCTGGCAGCTGCTATGTGAAGGTCTTTGAGCTTCTCTCCCTATCCATTTCCTGAAGGGGGACAGGAACCTGCTCTTGCAAGACTAGAAGAATACAGCTGAAGAGAATATAGAATTAAGTGCAAAGAGCTTCAATTCTTTTAACTGAAGAAATTTGTGGTGAGAGAAAGATTGAAGCAGTGTCAGTTAAAATTAATGATGTGGAAATGAATATTACTGATGGTATTAGAAAGTGCCAACTTGACTTGTGACGCACTTTCCTTTTTAACATGCCAAAACCCAAGATGATTCTCAAGAAGTTAAACACTAGAAATACTGGCTTTGCTCTTTCCAAAATTTGTTTGGAATCTCTGAGGGGAAAAATTGTTTGGCAAGCAATAAGTACCTATTCTTTGTTATATGGTTAAAAGAAAATTGCACTCAATTTGCTTAGACCAAAAGATCTCGAGCCAAACCCATCCCCAACGCAAGCAAGTCAAACTTTGAAAAAATGTGGCTCAAAGTATTCTCAAGGTAAGAGGTACAGAATAGCTTTGAAAGAGTAATTACAATCGCTTTTACAAATATAATGCTGGTAGCTGCTGGAAAACTGTATTTCACAAACATCCTTCTCCATCTTTCAGCCCTTGTCTGGCAAATCATACAAGTGTAGATCCACAGCACCTCAACATCACAGCTGAGAGCAAACACTTCCAAGATCAAGCACCTTTACTGTGACCCCAGAGAGCCTTATGCATGCATGCGTGATCATGAGACTATACATGTGTGGAAAATTAGTCATGTGCACAAGTCTTTGCATGGTGAAGTCCACAGACTTTTCACTGCTTGTTATGAAAAAATGTTTAAAATGTCAGTTATGCAAAAGCACAGACAAGACCTTATCTAAATGTAAGGTTTCTGAGGAAAATTATTTCCATTTTTCTTAATAAATCAATAGCTTTTTCTTTTTTGCCAGGATATAATCTTCCAACCACCAAGAGACAATAAATAAATAAAAAAACAAAATAGAAAGAAAGGGAAAAGAAAAAAAACAAACCCAAAAGGAGAATTGTGTAGTCTGGTTTCAATGCTAGCAAGGAACGGAGAAATGTAAACAGCAGAAACTGAAATAACATGTTTTGTTCTTTCCACTTTTATAAAGTAACATTTGAGTATAATGTAAATACTGCTAATTGTGTTTTATGACTATTTAGGGATCTACAGCAATTTTATTAATTAATTGGAAGATACAGATTGCTTTTTCGAAAAGAAATGAAAGGCCTTCAGAGTTCATTATTTGGTAGAAGACTAACTCTAAAACTCCCTTTTGTTTGCATCTAGTTGAGAAACTAGTTTACTGGGTTCCCCCGTGACATCATTTGTGACTCAAGCTACTTCTCAGTAAAACAGCCATCCCCAGCGCCACACTGAGTAAATGTTTAAACCTCAGGACACTAATTCATCCTCAGCAATCAGTGTCCATGTACCTGTATCAAAACTCTCCTCTGGCTCTTAGAGGTGCAGGAGAAAGCAAAGGGAGGCTGGGCCGAGGAGCTGAGTCAGCACTCTGCCTGCAAGACATCCCAAGCCAGCCCACAAGTACGCAGCAAAAGGAGGAACTGACACAGCAGCTGGTGCCATCGGAGAACACAAGGGGCGAACGAAAATCAGCCAGTGGTACAGGACCTGACTTAAAAATCCACTTACTCCCACTGGCTTCAACAGATTTTGAATAGGACCTCAATATACTGAAGGAAGGGGAAGACCTGGAGAAATTAAAAGAACTAACTCAAAGGTGGGAAATTTGAGTATAGTCACTTCTCATAAAACCGCACCAAGCCACTTCTGACCACAGGGATGTACGTACCCTTTTATCGACTAGCATTTATTTTCTTATCCTCCTCTCACTGGCAGGACCTATTGCAAGCATATCACTAACAGCATTAGCTTTTTTCTTACTCTCCAGGCATGCAGTCAAGAAAGCCGTCCATACACAGGATGTACAGTTGTGATATCTCCATACCTCCACCTACCTACTGCTACAGAAGAGAAAGGGGCTTGTCTGAGGTGACAGGAATACAGGGCTAAGAAAGAACTGGAATACAAGAACCGTATTTCACACGTGCAGCTATGTGTTAGTGCAACGTACACTAGTTAGTCTTTCCACAGCAAGCACCTAAGTGCTTTCACTCTTTTTGCATTGTTATTATACAGGTTTGTTCCCATTAATAATTACCTTCCCATGACAGCAGCACGCATACTTTCTCCGTTGCTGGTGCTGCTGCTCTAGAATTCCTCCTCCAGGTCTGAGCACACTGGACAGATTACCATCCCCCCAAGGATGTCAGGACTGGTACAGATATCTATTGTGCATATCTGGATCTTACAAAATAAATTACTGCTTAATGCTGCTCCCTTCCCCACGTTACCTCATGTAGCCTTTGTAAACTTTGGATCTTTATCAAAGTAATCTTGATTGCAAATAACAGTATCTATTTAAGTATTTCTTGCTTATTATGTGCAAGAAAACAGATATAGCAGACGTAACAGAGAAGTGTTTTTCACACTAAGCACGATACAGGCAAAGCACCAAATGAGTTTACTATAAAGGCAATGCTTGCTCAGAAACATAGGAGAAAATGGTGTACAGCACAGAAAATATAGCCACAATAGCATATTCCTAGGTCAGGACCTCATAAATCAGTTTCAACTAACAATAAAAGGTTTATAGGGGATTGGTAAATCACAAAGAACGAACAGGATCCTAGCCTCTGAGCAAGGCTTCGTGAATTAATTTAAGATGGCAATCAAGAGCAAATAACATAACACTAACCTTCTATACTACCAATCCTTACCCTAAGTTTGAAGAAAGGGGGTTTCCTCTGCCACCAGGAAGAAGGGAGGAAAAAAAGGGGGGGGAGGGGGGAGAAAACAAGACACAGAGAAAGGGACTTAGCTACCCCATCTGGGATGAGAGTGCTTTTTTGATAGCTCAGAGCTGTGGGATCAAAACCTCACTGCTGTTCCTGCAAATTTCTCACACCCTAAAGCCCTCTTTCCCAAACAAGGGGGGACAGCCATTCCCCACCTTCAGCTTTAGAGGCATAAAAGATGAACCTTTCCTATCACGGCTGACAGACATAATGCTGAAAAAAACCAAAATACTTCACTATCTAAAAAAAACCACAACCAAAAGCTGTAACTGATAATGCTTATGAGTAGCAGGTACTCCAAAGCTACTACTGAAGATGTTTCACTCTCTGCACCAGCGGCTAAGCCAAGTAAAACATCACTTTCAGCACCACCATTACAGGAAGTACTGCTGAGACTTATTCCACCAAACGACAGGCTGGTTACCACTACCGTCCTCCATTTTCAAGTCTGAGTAACCTACCTCATGGCTCTTACACACTGGGAGCATCCAGAGGAGAAACTGCCACGGGCTGCTGGCGTGTTGTAAATGCACAGCCTGCATCCCCCCAGTGACCGCAGACCAGCTTCCCTGAAGGATGCTGGGCAAGTCACAAGCTTTCTGTGCCTGAATTCGTGTTTGTTTAACAGCAGTGGCAGCACTTGTAACGGGGACGGGGACGGGGACGAGGGGGGGGGGGGGGGAAATGGAGGTTGCAAGACAGAGGAGCTGCTGTGCCAGGCTCAGGGATCCTCCAGGAGCAGGAGTCGGTATTGCCACGTACCGGGGAGCTGGGGGAAGGGAGGAGACGTGCCTCCAGAAACCACAGATGATTCTCTGACAAGGGCTGGTTTTGTCCTGGAGATGTGTTTTATTGACTGGTTTAGGCCCCTTTAATCTGCGTGCGGTGCACCACCAGGCACAGTTGACCCCATACAAAAGACGCACAGCTGGCGGTCCCCACATGGATTTAATACCACCGATCTCGGAAGGGGGCTCGCTGTTTCCAGCCGCATTTCCCAGTAGCACGTTGTACTCCCAGACCCGCAGCCGGGGCCGGCCCCGCTGTCGCCGCCGCTCGCGGGCACGTCCCGCCTGGACGCGCACCCCCCGGCGAAAACAGGGCGGCGAGTGGCGGCCGCTCCTCGGGGTCTCACCGGCAGCTCTGCCGGGGGCTTGAGGTGCCCCCGCGCCGCACCGGCGCCGGCAGTGATACCGGCAAGCCAAATCCAGGCCGTTTTGAAGGCAGAAAAAAAGGAAAAAAGAAAAAAAAAAAAGGGGGGGGGGGGAAGGCAAGCGCGACGGAAAGCGCAGGGGGGGAGAGGCGGGGGGTGCCGGTGCCGCCCCCTCCCCCGCGGCCCCTCCGCCGCCTGCCCAACCGCCTCCCGCCGGCCGCGCGCTCGCCTCACCTCAGGGACGGCCCCGCGGGCTGGGGGGACCCCGAGAACCGCCCGGCCGGGCCGGGCCGGGCCGAGCCGAGCCGAGCCGAGCCGGGCCGGGCCGAGCGTGCCGCGGAGGACGCAGACCTTCTCCGGGACGGTCACTCCCGCGGCGCTGCCATGCGGGCGGCGGGCGGGGAGAGGGAGGCCGGGCCGGCCGGGCGGGCGGGCTCGGCTCCTAGCAGCGCCCTGCAGCGCGCTCTCCGCATGCGGCGCACACCCGCATGGCTCGGCGCACGGACAGCACCGGCTGCCGGCGGCGGCGGCGAGGGCCGGCCCCGCGGCCGAGAGCGCCGCCCGCGGCCCGGCGGCGGCCAATGGCTCCCGCGGCGCCGCGCATGTGAGGGCCGGGCCGGGCCGGGGCGGTCCCGCCCGCCCGCCAGCTCGCTCGCCCCCCGCGCAGCCGCCGCCGCGCTCAGGTGCCTGCGGGCCGCCGCGCAGCGTGCCCGCCCGCCGGCCTCCGGCTTTGGGGCGCAGCGGCACGGCCGGGGGCGGGGGGAATGTTAAGCGTGACCCCAGCAAATCCCCCCGCGGGGGCTGTGCTGGGGCGCCGAGGGGTGTCTGCAGGGCGCAGCAAAGACTGCACCGGGGTGCTCGTCCCAGCGGCAGCAATAAAAGCGAAGCGTCTGGGAGCGGAGCCAGTGGTTTGTTCTCGTTGTGCAGGTAAATGAAAGGTAGTACGTGAGGTAAATAAAATAGCGACACGTTCAAATGATGTGTTTTAGTTATTAAAATGTTATTGGGGCGGGGGGGGGAGCTAGTTTTCTTGCATCTATCTCGAGCTCTGGAGGGAACCAGAAAGTCAAAGGCAGCTTTAGCTCGGGTGGGGGGTGGCAGCCGTTTGGACCGCAGGGACTGATCCCTCCACTGCAACTCCAGAGAGTGGACGCAGCTCGTTGCAGAAGGAGCCGAACTGGACCTGATCCTCACCCCAAAATCCATTACAGACTTTTTTTTCCTCCTTTAACTGAAACGGCACCAATATCCTCAAGTCTTTGTTGAACACTGATCTGACAAGTGACCAGACCTGTGGTTTCTTTTTAAACTAGAACTGGATGTAACCTATTACTTTTGAAACTATATTAAACTTGATCAAGAATGGAATTTAAAAAAAAAAATACTGGCTCATCTTCTTCCAAATTTGCTTCATCCCCATGATTTCTAGGAACTGGAAGAGATGGGAAATGATCCTTAGGTGCTTGTTCAGAATAGCTTTATGGCCCTTTAAAAATCGAGAATCTCCCCTTTATATTTTTAGATGCATTTTTAATCAGACCTTCTGGTCTAAATGACTGCAAGATGTATCTAAGGTTACAAATGAAAGCACTTCTTAGCAGCAATTCAGCTTCTGAGACCAGAGGAAATCAGGCCAGCTTGTCCTGCTCTCAGCTGTTCAGCACTATTTTTGTAGCAGAGTTTTCATCTGGTGCAGAATTTTAGCAGAGTTCAGATTTAGTCTAATGAGCTGTCAATTATTTTAAGCTTTGATTTTTAATACCTTCATTTGGCCTTTTAGTTATTTTCTTCCCTGATATCATCAACACGTGTTATTTTGGCCATCATTTAGACCTCACTGTTTCCTCAGTAAGGTGAATTTATTATCTCTTTATTTATTTTTGTTCTGACCCAGTGCGCAAGCCACATAGGGTGTGTAATTCTGGGGCTCCGCAGTGATAGAAGGTTAATAGAGATAAAAGCAGTCCAATCTGGTAAACATCAAGGCAAGTGAAAACAGATAATAACAAGAGCTGCTGGCTGGGAAATCCTGACTTGCAGGCAGCTGGCAGAGAAATTCAAGCGGAAGAAGAAGGATTTTTTTCAAATGCCAGAGCTGGTCAGAGCTAGCTGAATCCACATTCACTTGGTAATCAAGACACTGTGCCAAGCTGAGGTGCACCAGCAAAACAAATGAATAGCTCTGGGGACCCAAGGCAGAAGACACCTGGAACTGGGTAGATCCAGATCCAATTAGAGTCCCTTTCTGATGGGGCAAACGCAAGTGTGAAAGACTTACCTCCTACAGAACATATGCTCAGTTGCTTGGTTTGGTTTTTTTCCCTTTGTTGTGATATGTATTTAAAGGTAACTCAAATTTTCTTTAAGTTAAAACTCTTTATGTCCCTTCCTTTCAAGCTTCTCTAGTAGAGACCTCTCCCACTGTCTCAGGTTTGGTCTTCTGTGGGCTCAAGTCTGAGGGCTTTTGGGCAGCTCTTTCTAGATTGCTGTTTCTGGCTCTGGCCACCTGGGACATGCTGAGGTAGGATGGAAGGGAAAGGATGGGAGTTAAAAACCTTAAAGAGCTTGGTTTGGAGCAAATATACATCCCAGCTCTTCTGTTATCCTGCTATAGTTTATAGGATTGTTTCAGCTGAAGCACAAATTGGCCAGCTCCAAGTCACTCCATGTGATAAAAGAGATGCCAGAAAAACAGAGACAGTGGAGGAAAAATGGCTTCTTTCCACTTGCACAGTTTTGACGTTGGCCCTTTACAATAAAAATAAACTAATATTGTTATTTTGATCTGTGGCTCAGAGGACTGAATTGGTGATTACATTAACAGGCAATAGCGATGCAGCCATATGCCTCTCAGGATAAATTAATCCTGTTTGTTTTTACAAATGCATTTTAGTTTAAATTTTTCAAATTCCCTAACCTTGACTAGCCTAAAAATGTCAGATTCTTCCACCTTAGTATTATCCCCATTCCCATATCATTAAAAATTTTTAGAAAATATCAGTCCTCCAATAGAGTTATGGTTTTGGTGAGGTTGAAAACCTGACAATTTATTCTGAGATGTTTTCCAGTTCTTTCCTTCTTTCACACAAATGGCCATCCTGTGCATCTCAGATATGCCTGCTTGACATTGTCCAGCGGGTATCCAAGCTCAGTCCAAGGGAGCCAGGTGCAGGAGGGACACCAGCAGAAGGTGAACATAAGGGAGAGGTGGTGCCAAAAAGAGCAAGTGCCAGCAGTTCCTCGGAGAACAGTGAGGAAAATCCATACTGGGAGATATTTCAGTCCTGGCTTTGAGTGGGCTGACAACTTTTTCTCCCGAGCAAATTTAAGATAAAGGGGAATATTAAGAGGTAGATTAGGTAGTTACTTGGGAAGAAGTGCAGGTGGCAACATAGAAGAGAGATACAGACAGGGAACCGGCTTTCCCCTCTCCAGAAACATGGCAATTTGGCTTCAAGCCACGGGCAAAGCTTGAAGGGGAAGACTCCAGTTTAAATAAGGAGGAGGATGCATATGAGTCACTCCACTTGGATACTGGCCACCTATTCCCAAGGAAAAAGGTTTCTAAGTAAGTGTTGAACGGTTCAGCCTGTGGTGCTCATCCAGGACACGTGGGCAGGAAGATGGGGTTGAAGATGCAGTGATGCTTATCAGCCCCAATCTGCCACTTGCCACCCACCCAGCCATTAGTGCCACCTCTGCTCCCCGTGGCCTCCCACAGCGGCCGTGAGGCTGACTTTCCAGGCAAAATTAGGCAATGTGTTGGCAGCTGTTTCATTGCCCTGCAGTCAGATGATGTTGGCAATGGCCTGCTTTGCTTGTGCCCGCAGCTGGCTGTGGAGAGGCTGTTGTGTGGAGAGGCAGCCCAGGGGTGAGGGGCTCAGGGGCTCCACTCTTCCAGAGAGGAGAGGGAAGCCTGTCACCCGAGGGCTGCACTTATGCACTGCAAGGCTGCTGCAGCTCAGTGTGCCCTGTGACTGGGACACAATGTCAAAGCTTTCGGAAAGTCTAACTAAATTATGTCAGTCAATTCTCCTTTAGCTGCAGCTTTACTGACAATCCCAAAGATACCTAAGAAAACCAAAGCAGCACGTTTTCCCACTCTAAAAAGCATTGCAAAACTTTGTCCCTACCATGCTATGTTCATTTTTAATTCCATCTTTTTTTTTTTTTAAATTCCTGCCAACCAATTTTCTTTGCTACTTTATAACTCCATCTCAAGTAATTATTCAGACCCATGTTACCACTTTTTCTGAAGATACATCACTATTGTGCTTGTCTTCAAATACCTGGCACAGCAGCCTCTATGTTAAAAGCGCGGAGACCTTTGGAGGCCTTGCAAGCCAGCCTATTCTGCCCCAAAGCCATGACTCTTTCCCAGCTTCTGAACTTCCTGGTTGGAAAAAGTCCCTCTCTCCTTGTCTTTGTGCTGAAAAGAGGAGGAGTCCCTCTATCTTACAATGTCGGAATGACTGTTTTAGATAAAAAGCAGTTTCTTCCCCCTTCTAATTACATCCAGAACTCCACAATGTGTTCATGAGAGAGCATTTTGTATTTTGAAACAACAAGAGGAGCAGCCATGATGGCGTGTGCATGGTAAGCAGCGCGTTGTCACACTGCAGCTCAGCAAAGTATTGCATGATGGCAGGAATGATGTCACAACTTCTGCTGGCTGCTTCTGATTACACAGAAGATCTAGTTTTCACTTTTCATCCAGTGGATATACCAACAGATGGCAAATCTGTTTCATTCTGTGCTTATCAATAAAGGACTCTAAATTCACAAAACACACAGCATCATCTGTGGTGGGAGGGAGGCACAGCAGGAAGCTGTGCTGCTTCACCTGCCCTTCACCCTGGCTGCTCACCAGAGCAGGGCTTTAGTTTGGCAGAAGCAGGCATAAGGTTGTGCATTGCTTGGTCAACCTGAGATAGAGCCTGTGTCAGTCAAATGTAGTGCCTGGTAACATGGCATCTTCATACTCAGATCCCAACTCAGCAGCAGGCGAGGTACCACCACTGAGGTGTTGAGTACCTTCAGACCTTTAGAGGCAGAGGGCTGGGAGGGGGGGTTAGTCTGTGACTGAATTAGTCCATTTCATGTACTTAGCTCTTCCTATTTTCTTAATTTTGCACTTTACTGCTTCTATGATCTCTACCTCTTCTGCTCACTCTGATTTCCACAAATACTAAACATTAAGCGTGGAGGCTGAATAGGAAATAAAAATTAAAAACCTGTCATAACCAGAATTAGCAGGGTAAGACCATAAGAAGCTTTCAGCTGTCACAGCTTGTCCAGCCCAGCTCACTGGAACGATTTCCCTGCCTCCCGCTGGGACATTTCAGTCTGTTATTTCTTTCTTCAAATCATGTCTGAAAAACCTTCTTCCCTCTTCAGATCTCAGTTGGCTTTCTCAGTGAAATGGCTGTGGCTCTGTGTGCAACTGGCGTGACACAAACCTAAGTGCCCTACCTGGATCTAGGAAAATGGTGGTCTTTAAAGAAATGGCAAGCCAGTTATCTTCAGAGTGCTTAGCTATACCTGTGCTAGCACTTAACCTTTACTTCCCCAATCCCACAGTTACAATAGTTAGAGCTTGCTGATTTTGTTACTCCTTTAGAAGAAGTTTTCTTAAAATAGCCTAGCCACAAGGGCATAATGAGGTGCACAGCTGGGCAGAGCTTTCTGAGCAGCAGGAGGAAAAAGAAAGAACATATGTGGGTACAAAATGCTCAGAGTCTGCAAATGACTGATCTCCAGTCATTCAAATGGCTGAAGTGAAGGGCTCACCCAGCTGGACCATTAAAAAAATAGTTGAGGAAGACCAGCCAAAAACAGCAGAAAAAAAGGGGTAAGGGAATAATATATCATTTATTTCTTACATGCTGCATCTTCTCTCTGTCTTCCTATTTTCCTATGGAGCAAAGAAACCACTAGTCATTCTGTAGAAGGAGAGTAGAGAAAGCTTATTTTAAAACGGGGATCCTTAATTAGGGACCTAGAGGGACTTGGAGCTCTTTTCCCACCTCAACAACTGCAACAGAGCTGCTGTGTTTGTGCATGGGAGCCTGCAGAACCCAGGCTTGCCTAAGAGAAGTTGATTTTGCTTGAAATGGCTAGATTAATCTTTTCACTTTAACTGCAACAGCTTCTGCTGGTTATGTGTACATATTATAGATCAAACAAAATCAATTGCTCCATTCTAGAGACTCTACCCAAGGGAAAACATAGCAACAACATGATATAACTCCACCTCTGTAATCGTCTTCCCAATGCTTTTTCAAACACAATGACAATAAACAAAAGTATTCCAGTTCTACAATTAGATATCCACTGTCAGTTTAGCATCACACTATCCACTCCAACATGACAGACTTGGAAGATCCCAAGTATTCCTGTGATTCCTATCCACACTATGGCAGTCAACACGCTCATTTAAAACCTGCTTCATCTCCTGTTCCAAAGACATATATACAAGGGAGGAGTATTGCACACATGTGCAGTGGCAGGGAAGCAGGGTACTGTTGTCTCCAAATCATTCTGTCTTCTCTGTGTTTACATTGAATGTAAATTAATTGGAGAAAGCACTGGCAATATTTTTATGTATTACACAGCAGTGAATTCACTGCCAACACTGTATAGCCACCACAAACAACTGGATGTATACCTCCCCCAGCCCCAAACACCTCTGACTTCTTTTATCACCATACAGAAACAGGTAGTGGGAGCAGGAAGGTCTGGTCACGCCTTAACCCAAAATAACGTTTTGCTTTGTCAGGTTAATTATACGTTCTGACAGAAACTGAAATTAGCAGGCGTTTTTCCCTTGAGTTGCCCAGAGACTGTAGAATGAATCATGCCTGCTCTTGTGCTGTACCCGGGACCACAGGGAACGAGGGATGTAAAGACCAGGATATTTATTTTCCTTTTCAGATCTCTGTGGCTAGAGAGTCATATCCAGGCTCTGGCTTTGCAGGTGCTGTGATGTGGCTGATTGGTACTGCTGTCATCCCATGTGTGGCAGAAATGGCCATCACCTTCCAAAAATGGATGCATTTACGCAGCTACGAAGGCATATTCACTGCTTTGCTTTGATCCTGGTGTGAATTTATGGCACTAGAGTTTCTCAAAATGTTGCTGAAACTTTCTGAAATGAATTAGACTTGAGAACAAGGCTCAACAAGAAGCATTCTCCTTGGGGAAAAAAAAATGTAGCCAGACGTTTTTACCATTTAAATACACAGAAAACACTCCCTGAGTAACTAAGATACCCTCCATTTAGCACCAGAAACCCTGAAGTTAGCCTAGGTCTTAAATCTTACAAAAGAAAGAGCACCCAGACCCTTCTTCTGCTTGCCTCTCTCATGTCTTTTTATACCTAAAGTTCTTCTGGCATTTCGTTTCCATGGTGGTTGCTTTTCAACCGCTTCTCCCTCTCTCAGGCCCCTTTTCTCCTCGTCCCGTTATGCTGTTTAAAAGCTCTCTACCTGATGCAGCAGAGCTGCCTGCAGTTCCCTGTGTCAAACCCCTGCCTGCCTCTCTCCTTCCCCAGAGCTGCTCCTGCCAGGCTTCGTCTGCTCTTCTTCCTCTCCCAGAGCTCCCTCTACTGTTGGATGCAGCTGCACTTCGAAATACGGCTGTAAACCAGCCGAAACCCCAAGCATTGCTTTGGAGGGCTGATGCAACTCGTGCAGGAGCAAGGCTGCTCTGCGGTGGTGGGGAGCAGCCTGGAAAACATGGCCTGGCTGGGTTGGCCTCCTCCTGCCAGCCATCTCCTCTGCCAGCACGCCTCTTGAAGGCAAAAGGAGCAGCATCCTTTCTCAGCACCCCCAGGGATGATGTCCTTTCCGTTGGGAGCGCCAGTGCTTTAAGAAACACTGCTTCTTTGGACAGAAAAACCCGTCTCTGTGCTCTGGCTGCAGCTGTTTAGCGTAGGACATTAGCATAATGCTGCGGAGTAGCTGCACACCCAAAGCACTGGTTAATTACAGGGGATACAACAGGAGAGGAAGGGAAAATTCTGCCCAAAATTTCTGAGGAGTGAGGAATAAGGCCGCAGCCTGTGAAAAACGTGTGCTATTTCTGCCCGCTGTAAGCAGACTGGCCCCGCGCTATGACAGCCTCGTTGGAAGGCACCTACACACTGTAGCTGCCGGGAGGTATGTGCCAGCTGCAGCAGGCCAGGCTGAACCCGGGCACTGGAGATGCCAGCCCCCGGCCCCGTGGTGCATGGGCATGAGGGACCGGAGGGAGGGATGCTCACTCTGCCATCGTCCCCTCCAGAGGCCACGCACTGCAGAGCTGCCTCCTCGCCATGCGGCACACGTGCCCCTCGCTGCTGGCAAGATGCTCGGCAGCTCTCGTTCTGCTGGGCTTCGGGATGCCTAGGATAGAGGAGAAAGAGCCCAAGAAATCCATTTGTCAGCAGTGAGGGGGCCCGGCCTCAAAACGTGCCAGTAACTTGTGCCAGTTTTCTCAGGGGCAGCACCCTGCAGCCCTGGTACCCAGGGAGGGCGCACGGCTCTGCTCCCACCCTGAGGAGCGTGACATGGAAACGCGCCGAGCTGTCCCCTGCTAAGGCTGCCACGTTTGCACACTTGTTGCATTCGCCTGCGTATGTTGCCATAGGAACTGCAGCCCCAGCATCTGCTGCCTGCTGCTCCCCACCGTGCTGCCTCTGCACCCAGGCGGGCTCGGCTCACCTCTGCTCCTCCGCCTGCCTGCTCTGCCAGCCTGATCATGCCTCCCCCTCGCCCACGAACTCCCTGCCTCATCCTCTTTTTTTGGGGGGACAATCAGATTACTGCTGTAGCAGCTAATTATTGCATTAGTTATAATTTGCCTATTCATTTGTCTCTCCCTCTCTCTCCCACCTTGGAACATTTCCATCTCTCCATCCTTTCCACCTTCACGCCAGCTCTGCTTTCCGACTCCCATCCCCTTTTCTCTTGCACTCCTCAGCCACAGAAAGCCTTGTTGCACTGCTGTACCCTTTTCTTCCTCTTCGCCTCCCTACTACTCACTAGTAGGAAGAAGTTTCCTTCCCCTTAGAACCCCTGCCCACCACCTCAGGCTACTCCTCCACACAGTCCTTCTCTTTATTCTACCCCGGTGCAGGGCAGTGCCTGATTCTCCCGGGTCTGAGCTAGGCTTTCTTCTCTCCTGCACTCTCCTTGGCTCTTACACAGTCAAAAGCATTTCTCATTCTCAGCTCTGGTCTATCCAAATACCACAGAAACTGCATCTTCTCCCACCTCCTAATAGCTTGTACCTCTAGCCTTATTCCATCCTTTACCGCTCCGAATCCTCACTTTCCTCTGGGCTCCTTCCTCAAGCCCTACAAGGTAAGCATGTTATAATCTCTCACTGTCCCCAAATCCCACCCTGATCCACCTTTCTTCCTTGTCCTCTGAATGGGAAATTCCAGCCAGCACCACAGCTACCCTCAGCCTAACAACCCTGGTCTATACCTTTATTCCAGTGCTTGCACCATCATTTTTCACAGCTTCTCGCTCCTCCATCCCCATCCCCCTGGCTGTCTAGCTGGTTTTGATGCCATTGACTGCAAATTCGCTTTGAAGTCATACTCCCTCCTGTCTCTCGGAATCGCTTTTCCTCTCTGCCACCTTCTCCCCTTCCACACAGCACCTTGGACCAGGACCCCAGTGCCCTCCCTCCCTCCTCACCCCAGGCACTCTATTCATCCTTCCTTGCTACCATCTGTACCCTGCCCTCTCCACCTGCGAGTCTCCAGCACCCCTGCCCTCTCCTTCCTCCCATGTGAAGGATGCAGATGTCTCCTGGGGCACCTTCTGGAGATCATCTCATCTGCCTAGAGGGCTTCAGCTAGCACCTACAGCTGTGCTGGCCCCCACACCTGATGGGTGTCTCTCCATCTTGCATCTCAGCCAACCTCTACCTTCTCCTAGATAAACTGAGTGCTGCTAACACCACCTTCACTGATCCCCTTGCTTTTCCTTGCAAGTCCCTTGCATTTTCACACTCTGATTTCCTACTGGGAACATCACTCTTTCTTGCTGGCTTTCTTCTTCAACTTCTCCAGCCTAGTCTCATCACCTCAACACTGCCAGTGGTCATGAAGTTATTACATATAGACTGTTGCTGCAGGACATGTAGAAGGTGTGCACGTGAGAGAGCACATAAGGATGCTGTAAAGTTAGACAAGGAATTTTCCACTTGTATTATATTTTCATACATACTTCAGACCATCTGTGGAAAGCTGTCAAATGACTAGTTGGAAACATATTATAAAATCTTGTTATTTTACTTAAAACATTAATTTAGCAGGCTCAGATCTGAGAACTCAGCAAAATGCTAACAGTTTTTCTTGTGCTTCCCAATTTTGCTCATCTTTTTACAGCAAGAAGGTCTCATAGCTTATTGTGCCTGCACCCCCTGCCACTCTTGACCCCACATTTGGCTGCTAGCTTGGCATGCGTTATGCATTGCTGTAGTCCCAGGTCCACACACGCTTGTTAATACAGCCTGGAATAATTTGCATGTGTGTTCTCGAGTCAGCAAAAGTGCGACAGCACTTCATTATTTCGTAGTGACACCTCTAGACCCCGAGATCAGTACATTACCACGTCTTTTTTAAGCCTGTTTGCAGTGTTCTTTTAGGTGCTTTCTGCACACTGTGTTGTCCTGTTATCCATATATTTGCACTCCAGATTTCCAGCTCTGTATCCTCACTGTCCATTTGAACAGCATCCTGGATACATTTGAAATTAGCTTTGTGACCATCTCTTTCCTGATTCCCAGTATTTGAGAAAGCTTCTGGTATCTGTCTAGTTTCCAAATGCCATTTTGTGGTGCTGCTGGCCTGGAGGAGACTGACAGCTCTATATCCATGGGTTTTCCTTGCTTTAGTTCCAAATCTCTGGAAAAAACCTGTCTCTTCCTCTGCTGTTACTCTCAACTCCCATTTTTTTCTTAGATTTTCCCTACGTAGAACAGCTTGTCTTACCTGTGCTTACTGCAGAATTTCTTCTTCACATCTGAATATCTGTTGTTGAACCCATCTTTAAATTCTCCTTCCATACCTTTTCTAGTGTATTTGTGCCTTTGTCCTTCTGCTATCAACACGTTCTTCTCTCTTTCCTCTTCAAAAACAGCCATGCAGACCTTTCCTGTATGTGCTCCTCTGGAAAACAAATTCAAGTTAGTGCAAGAGAGTGAGAGACAGGTACCCACGCTTCCAAACTACGTAACCCTGTGCGTGGTGCTGCTGTGACGTGAGCTCTGCTGGTACTCACATACATTGTTCTCCTGATCCACAGTTCCTTCCATTGCAAACCCCTTTGCCTGGATCAGTAAATCTGAATATATGTAAAATAACAATGAAATGTTACTAAATCAACAGTAAATCCACTGAAGACAGTCTGACTTCTCCAATGTATACCTGCTGACCATGTGGTGTTTTGTTGGTTTCCTGCACTGACAGTGGTCCATCACAATACTTTCCAGAGATGCAACCTTCACACACACTGAGTCTCAACACATTAGTTGCAGTGGGAGGAGCTGGCTCCAGCAGGCAACATTTCCCACTCAGAGCTTGTTTGCAGAACTAGAAATTAATCTCCCAGGGTTTAAGAGAGTCCCACAGCCTCAACCACAACCCCAGGGAATCCACATTTTTCTCTTTTATAACTAGGTTTCATTTCACACATAGACAGGATCTCTTCATACAAAAGGGTCTGACATGATAACAAGCAGCAGCTGCACAGAACAGTCACAGCTTGTGCCTGAACTAGGGCGTTTTCTGGCGTGAGAGGGGAGAGCCAAAATGCACCAAGGAAGAACTCCAGGAAGGATTGGGATTGGATAGTTGGTGTCTTGAGTTTAAGCTGTACTCCACATCAGGACTAGTCAGATGGGAACAGCTGTCCCTTTTTGGAAATCTGGATGACACGATGGGAGCGGGAATAGAAAACAGGGAATGACTCGGGGAGCTGCTGCGACTAGTACCCTGCCCTACCTGAGCCCAAAAGCCTTTCAGCTTTAGGGGTGGGAGTTTGCTGAGAAAGGCTGATTCCAGCCAAAATTGGAGCATGCATCAGGGAGCAGATAGGTCCTTAGAAGCACAGGTCTCATCCCTGCAATTTTCCCATGAAATTTTCCATCATAAGTCCAATATTTTTACGTGCACTGGCCAGCCCTTTGCGGTAACATCAGACACCAGGCAAATGTTTCCTTCTATTGTCTTTGCGTCTCCCAAAGGACCTTTGGCTTGAGTGTCTTTGCCAACAAATAAGCAGCAAAAGCAGCTGACAGGTCGAGATCAGTGACGACGATGGAAATGAGCTGACCGTGATGCTGGTTGCCGTTTATTCTTCTGAACAAAGTACAACCAGTTTGCCCAGGGCTGCATGAACAGGAAGGAAGAGCTGATCTCTGCTATGCCTGGCTAAGCATGTAATGATCTGGGATGAAGTCCCAATCTGAAACACGGAGCGGGGGGGGGGGAAGCTGAAGATCCCTTAAATTCAGCCCTGTTACACTCTTTTTGTGTTACCTATTCCTGTGTGGAGTTCCTAAATCTGGGCGAGCAGAATGTGTCTCAGAAATACTGGCTGGTTTGCTGGGTTTGGGGAGGGGGAAGGACAAGGCAAGCTCCACACCTGCTGGTGCCAGGGCCAGGGGAGACACAAGCAAGAGAGAGCTCTCCTCCCCTTTTTACTTGCCTTCACACCAGAGGTGGGCTGTGCCCTCACCTCCTCCTTTTGGGCCTGGAGAGAACAGGAGGAGCAGAAGCTGAAGGGACATGGTCTTTCCACTCAACCCAATTAGCAGAGCCATTAAGTACAGCAAAACCCCTAAATCATTGAGCTCACGTCAGTGTGAGACCCTTACATTTTCCTTTCCCACAGCTGGATCATTTGAAAAAGAGCTACAAGTCACCATACCCATGAACAAACTCGTCGTGTTCTCAGGAGCAAGTCCGTGGCTGGATTATAGTTTGCAGTTTGTCTCAAAGCTAATCCAAAATCTGCCACTGTAGTGCTGGGTGCATCCCAGTGGAGTAGTACATGGACCTCTGGGATGCCAGCTTGCCAGATGTCACCTGGTTCGGACACCAAGATGTGTCTTTGCTCGATGTGGTGCAAACATTTTTAGAACTACTCCAAGACAGTGTCCGTAGTGCATGGAAAAGCCAGAATGGATCAGACGCACACATTTGCTGGATCTCCACTTTGCTTTTTCAAGATTTTTTTCCCAGTCCATTCACTTGAGTTGTATGGAAGTTTTCTTCCTGTTCTGATTCAAGTGTGTACAGGCTTGAAAAATGCTGATGCAGGACTTTGAAAACCCTGATTGCAGCCAATGGAGAGGACTGAGATCTCCCACCTGCACAGGCAGGTTTGCATGTTGCCACCTGCAGACAAAAGCTTATGAACTTGTTTTCTGTCTTTAGGAATTTTAAGGTAGGATGCAGCATTTTACTGCACCTCTGATAAATCAGTGCCTGGCACAGCTTCATGAGGGACATGGGTGAACAGCCAGAAGGGCCTACAGATGTTACACAGGAGCACAAGAGACCTCTCTTCTGCTGGAATAACAACTGGAGGTGAAGCAGGATATTATCAACAGCGAGATGTAAGTCAACAGCAAGACTTTCACGATCTCTGTGGAAGTGGAACAGACCTTGAGTTGCTCTGAAAACATCCCATGACACTTGTTTTATGAATTGCACTTGCAGAAGCTCTATGTTTAAGAGACACAAAGATAATTTTATTACTAACCTGGAAAACCCCATGCTTTGAAAGAATAGCTCCTTTTATGCCAAAAAAGCAGAGAGACTCTTACTTCGCTCAGTGGGTAGCTGTATGCAAAAGAACCACAGAAAACTGCAAGGGTACCCATTCCAGATAGATCACATGGGGAGCATTGAAGGGAAACGCAGGCCTCCCTTTCTTCCCATCATTGTGTTTGGAATATGTTTCCAATTGCACTAGTCACAAAACAATCAAAGAAACTTGTCTACAGTGGCAAATTGAAGATGTCCTATCAGACCACATTACAGGGAGCTACACGCTATTGAATCCTTAGTTACATCAGAAAAACCAACATCCACATAGCTTCAGGACACAGTGCAGTCAATTTCCATATGCCTTAACAGAAAAGAGAGAACAGATCTTCAAAGCAAATGAAATCTGTCTTTGGAAGATGCACTCTACAGTGTTCTTTCTCCCCGCTTACACCCCTACCTAGCATCCCACCTTCCCTCGCAGGAGGTGGGGAAGGAGGGAGGCCACCCCCTGCAGCACCCAAGAGGCTGTGAGCTCATGCAGCCAGGGACCCTCGGTCCTTCCCAGGCTCCCCAGCAAGCTCCAGGCCCTGCACCCCCTCCTCTCCATCCATCATCTCTGCTAGCGGGCTGTTCCCAGGGCGCAGGGGTAAGCGAGTGCCTTGCTGCTTTGCTCATTTGGTTTTGAGTGTGCCGCGTTTAGCATTCCCAGCCTTGTTCTGCTTGCCTGACACCGTCTGCTGGTTTTAACAGCCCTGCGAAGGAAGACAAAAGCAAAATTATTTAACAAGCCAGTCATGGCTGCATGGTAATACAACAGCTGGAGCTGGCCACTGTCACAGTGAGCAGCCTGGCCTAAGCAGGCTCAGGACCTGCCGTGCACGGTGGGCGCCCTGGTTATAAGTAACTTACTGGTTCCCTTTGTTCTTCCAGATAACAGCCTTTCTGTCGTGCTCCGAAATGGATCAGAGGTGACTGCAGCCTTTGATTGGTATCTTCCAATAACTATTATAAAATGACTGCTTTATCCTAGCCCTGAGAAAGCATTCTTTTTTCATGAGGCCACTCCTGCAGCACAACTGAAGTAAGCAAAAATTGCAAAGGAGAAATGTTTATCTGTTACTGCAAAGATACTTTGAAGATGATTAGGCTTTGGAAGTAAACTCGTTCTCAAGATACAACTGTTCTCTGATCTGGGTCAGGGCTCCACGCAGATCATCCCGACGAGCTGTCGCACAGCCGCGTGGGCCGGTATTTCTGCAGCCATTTGACCCTTCAATTCACGGGTCAGGTTCTCAGGCGGGCAGAACTCCCACCGAAACGAAGGAATTCGGTTCGCAATCCGCCCTAAATCCTACCGACATCTGCTGGGTCGAGTGAAAGAAATTGTCCCTGGTCGCTGGCAAAACGGAGAAAAAAAAGCAGGGTGCTTTCAGTGCAGCGGGGCGGCAGCGCTGCCCGGCCCCGACAGCAGGTGCCACTGCGGGCCGCGGCTCGGCGGCGCGGTACGGCGCGGTACGGCGCGGTACGGCTCGGCGGGGCGGTACGGCGCGGTACGGCGCGGCGGCCCCGGCCCCGGGGTCCTCCCGCCCGACCCGTGAAGCCGAGCGGCGTTTGGCGCGGAGCGCGCTGCCGTGCGGCCGGGGCGGTCTGCCGGGAGGCCACGGCCACCAGCTCACGCGTGGGGACGGGGCACCCCGGGAACGGTGACTGAAGGGGCGCCGGAGGGGTCCGTCGGTAGGAAGCGCGCAGGCGCTCTGCGAGGCGAGCAGCACGGGGGAAGAGGCCGTGCTGGCGTCGGCACGGTGCCCCCAGCTCAGCGTGCGCGGAGCTCGCCTTGCTGCCGGCCTGCCCTGCCCGCACAGAGGCCCCGCGGGCCGTTTTGCCCTCATGGCTTGCTCTAGTGCAGGCGACGAGGTCAGCGCACAGCAAGGGGCTGTGCCTGACGTGGGAAACCCAGCCTAGGCTTTGCCGTGGGGTTAGCCCCCGCTCTTGCCACAGGTACCGGTCAGAGCGCAGCCCCCTTTCATCGCGGGCAGGCGAGGCGTCAGAGCTTTGAAGATCACCCTGGCGCTGCGCTCCAGGACCACCGTTGCTACTCCGAGGATTCACAACAATGCTCCGGGAAAAAGGCAACGTTTTCCTCTTATCCGTTACCAATAAGAGAGGCAGCCGCAAGAGAAAATGTGTTTTGTTGTTAAAGCTGCGTCAGCTTTATACCCACACCATGAATGAACTTAAGAGTGACGTCAGGTTTTTAACTGCTGTTTTCTTTCTGATTGACTTTTGTGGTCAGGAAAGCGTTACACACCTGAATGTTTAAAGAGACTAGCAGGGAGAGAAGGGAGGAGGAAAGGCACAGGAAAAACCCAAACCTGCATACAGTTAATGGATTTATCCTAAAATTAGGGATGAAGGAAGTTGTAATGATTTCTCAGCTCATGAAAGGCCTTCCCTCATGGGAGATCCTCCACTGGGCCTATCCCATATAGACCCCTGCCCTCACCCACCTGGGGGGCTGGATAACCAGTGGAAGCAAAGAAGAGACACCGTGTCGTGCCCTTACCTGCCAGTGCTAACAAGTACTGCTTGTGCTGGGCAGCTGAATCCACAAACAAACTAAACTCTTCCTCCTATGAACACACTTTTCTAGTTGATCATTTTCCTTCCAGCTCTTTCCTTTTGAGGAGAGGGAGGAGATGCTCTCTCAGTGTCACAGCGAGCTGTGCAATGCTCAGATCCAGCACCGTCAGCCCTCTCCGCTTGCTTCACTGCTGCAGTAGCTGTGGCTTTAACGTGGACTCTGCCGGCAGCCACAACTCTAGCAAAACGCTTGAAATTTTGGAGATCGTTTGCAACAACTTGGTATGCCACCAAGGCCTGGATGGAAGCCAAGGGAGAAGACAGGAAGGACCCACAGGAAGTGGAAGAGGGGCTGGCAGTACAGCTGCAAATAAGCAGGGCACAACTTGCCTACCCACCACTTTAAACACCCCAAGGTTTCTGAGACTGCATAGAATTGTCAGACACAGTGTAGGGCCTCAGGAGACTGGTCCACGCAGGGCAGGAGCAGCAGCTGGAGAGCAAAGAGGGCACCTAAGGACGTAGCGGAGACCTGCAGTCCTAGAGGTGGGAGTGGAGAACAAGAGATGGTTAATTCAGAGAGCCAGCAGGGAGGAGAGGAAAAAAGCATGAGCGAGTGCTGTGATTCTCTCCTAGTAAGCTACAGCTCCTAGATCCTGTTTTCCCTCTTTAGGATCTCTCCATACTGATGCCTTCCAAAATGACAGGTGAACACTGGGTGCCACTCCATGCTATCAAAGGCAGGTTTGTTGTGACTCAACAGAGCAGCGTTACCCCTCTGGTGCTGCGTGAGGGATCTGAGAGACAGCACTCACCTGCTTAGCAAGAGCATTACATGATGAAATGCTACCTTACCTACCTACAGCTTTTTACTACGGTGTTTTATTAATAGCACACTCTGCTGCTGGCCAGGTCTCCCCAAGTGCATTGTACTCTGCCCATGCCAGTCACCCACCTCAGCTATGTCTGTCTGTCTCTCGATGACAGCTGGTGGATCACTCAGTACTTCTGGACATCTGCCTTGGGGTTGCACAAGGCTGCAGCTTCAGTATTTCCAGGTTCTTTCTGTAAAGGCATGAGGAGCCTCTACTGCATAACCAGGAGCACCTTTCACCTTGCCCCAGCACTGCCACCTGCTGCTCTGGCACCCAGCCTTGGGAAATGAACCCCAGATCCCCCCAAATTCCCATCAGCTTGTCAGCTGTGCATAGGGAGGTGGGGAAGGGACCATGCTGAGTGGGGATGGGGCAGGAAGGTGCCCACCACACACAGCTGGTGCCAAGCAGGCTGCAGTGGCTTGAAAGCATGGCCTGCCCTGGGCACAGGATGGGGTAACAGGAATTACCTCCCTGCAAGACATATGGGCAGTACAAAGAAGGCAGTTTGCAGGTTAACCCACCAAAGGACTGATGGCAGCACAGCTACATTGAAGGCCTTTGCTCTGAGCAGCACATCCTGCTAGCAGGAGAGGCAAGAAATCTGGCCTCAAGGTACTGCTTTAAACCAGCTGATTCTGTACCTGATGTGTATTGAATCCAGACAGTATTAACTGGGTTTAACTTGCTCTTTACATCCATGAAGACAAGCTAAACAGGTGGAAAACTCTCTAGTCGATGCAAGTGTATCCACATGAGGGTTTGCACCAGTAAACTGTAGAGATCTGAATGTGTGCTGCAGTGTGACCCTCTCCTGTGGACCTTCCAGTCATTCAGACACCTTGCCTCGAGGCCTTTCTGGGCATCATGAACATATACACCCACCCTCCAGAGCAGAGAGGTTTTTGCATTGTAGACCTCTATTCAGATTTCCACGCATTCCTGCTAGAAATCCATACATCTCCCTGTATTAATGGCTTCATCTCACACTACTTCCTTTTTAGCAGCAACAAAAATCAATAAAAGATGCCCATATGATATGATTACATGTAATAATGATATATAATTACTGAATGACCCAGTTCCCACTTACTGAGGCTGCACAGCCTTAGTAATGTAGGAGGAGTGTCCACAGAGTTAGGGGACAATTGCTTTGTCCCTTGCATTGCCAGGGCCGTGTGACTGTCTCCACCTGCCTTGGCCACATGTTGAGGTTTGCCTCCTGGATCTGCTCCTGTATATTGTCCAGCTGAGAAGCTTTCTGCTGGTTCAACTAGATTCCTTTCCCAGTGCTTTAGAAAGCCTCTGCTGTTGTCCAGCTTGACCTCAAAGTTGTTTTCTCAGACAGTGCCATCCTTTTTCTCCTTCCAGAAAGCTTTGCTGCTGGTTGAAGGAATTCCAGTTTCTCAGCAGGCTCTAATTTGAGTTTCTACTGTTTTTTTTTGCTGGCTGCTCAATTAGACTCCAAGTCTTCCTGCAATTCAGTGATCTAAGAATCCAGGTCACAGTTTCCGTCAGAGCTGCTTCCTCCTCCACCTTCGCTGAGCTGCTTGCAGCTCTTCTTCCTTCCTGGGCAGACCTCTGTGCTCCTCGGGCTGCGCCTGCAGTTGCGGCACCTCCCTCCTGCTCTGTACACCCTGTCTCCGGCTCTCGTCATGGTTTTCCTCCCTGAATTACAGACAACAGTCATGACCTGAGGTTCAGTCATACAATTCCTGCCAGAAATTTTTTCTTTGCTGCCTGCAGTTCACACGACTGTCTTGCCCATGGTTCCCTGGCGCTCGGGGTCACTGGGGCCAGGGGCTGCCTGGGAGGTGGAAGCCATGGGGGCTCCCTGGAGCAGCAAGGCAGGACCTGGCAAGCAGGGCACATCCCACCACCCCAGCCAGGGAGCAGGGCTGGCCAGGAGGCATCGGGGTCAGATCCAGCCCCGGGCATCGGGCACCTTCTTGGGGCTGGGGCTGGGCCAGGACATCAGCCTGCGACCAGAAGGGGAGGCTTTGTAGACCAGCGGGACCACCCCCCATCCTGCATCCTCCACCATGGCAGGAGGTCTTCAGCAACCTTGCCAGCTTTCCTGGGTCCCTAAAGTAACAGCAGCTGCCGACAATCTCCGTGTGTGGATGGGAAAAAAACATCCAACACGTCTCATTTGTTCACACACATTCCACACAACGGACCAAGATTTTATGTCCTCCCTCCTGATGCTTGTGTCAAAGTCAATGGTGCACCCAGAGGCCTCGCTGCCCTATGGCCCTCCCCAAGACCTGCACCCCTGCCCGTGGGCCAGCAGCTCCATTTTGGGGAGCCCCCAGGCCTGGCATGACCCCACTGCAAGTGAGGCCACATCCAGGCTTGTCCCCCACCAGTCCTGGCTTGCCGGCCTGGAGCAAAGACCAAGTGCCCAGGGTGGGCAGAGCCTGCTGCTGCCACCAGCCATGCCCACTGCCAGCCTGGCTCTACCCTGCCAGCACCATGGCACCCATAGCCCCACTTGCCCTCCTGCCTGTGGGTCCCCAGCTGCTCGCAAGGCCCAGATCTTTCAACCCCATAGACCTCCCCGACTCCACAGCTGTGACAGCCCATCCTGGCACATCTTTTCTCCAGCTACAGGCAGTAGCCTGGGTGCATGGCACGGAGGAAACGCTGGAGGGGCTGCCTGCTCCCAAACCTGCAGCTTTTTGGGTGCTTTGCCAGTCCCCAACATGCTGTTCCTCAGGGTCAGGTGCCCCCCACCCCACAACAGCTTCAAGTATTTCCAGCAGTCCTCCTTTCGGTGGTGCCCATGGGAGAGCCTTGCAAGCCACGGCAGCAGCATCCCATTGCAGCATCTATACTGCACCAGAGCAGCTGCTGGCTGTTATAGATGAGCCTTCACATTTTTAACCTTCCCACATTTCCAAAGGGAGGAAGAACCTTACCTCTTGCAATTCATCTATTGACTGCTGCGTGATAAAAGCCTGTTCCTAGAGGAGCCTGCTCCACCCTCCTATCCTTGCTGAGACTCACATTAATAATTACTCAGTCTGTCAGTCAGGTTTGTGGGTTTTTTTTTACCTACAGGATGTTTCTGTGTCTTTCTTACTTCTCTCTGGTTTTAACGTGATAGCACACACAGGCTGTGCTGTGAACAAGTGAAATTGCATGTTCAAACTTCGATAGAAACTACTGACAGGCTCTATATTTTATGATTCAAAGGTATTTATAATTCAGCAGGAGGCTTTCAAAGTGCATACGTATATACACACATTCTCCTTTTTCTTTGATTTAATATTTTGCCTGCTTTTCAGAGAAAGTAGTTGCTCATCACACACCTGAACCATCATCGTTTTTAAAGAACTGGAAACCTGGAAATATTTGCATTTCTGCTTCCTTTTTTTCTACTTGCTGTTTTTCAAGTTACATTCCAAGGAATCTGTTCTAAATTCCTTTTTCTATTCTTTAAAGACTCCTGGACATCTCTCTTTTGCTCCTGCTGCATTATCTGTATCACCTTATTGATGCCTGGAGTCCAGGTCTCGCTGCCTCTGGATAGTCCAAAGTCACTGTAAAACAGGTCTGACCTCTGTTCTTTAATCACATTAAAGGCATTTGACTTTTTTTAATAGATGCAGGTAACTGCACAGTGGTGGCAATTCTAGCAACCCCTTTTTCCTATGCTTTGTCTACTGAAGATTTGCAGTAGTGCACCTGAAAAAGAACACTCTCCACTAGACCTTATTCCTTGGCAATTACAGACAGTTCCTATTAGCCTCTTTATTCCTCTTACATAACAGTGTGCTTCTGCTTGGTCATTTTCTGCAAACAAAAATAAATTAATCTTTTAGTATCCCCGAAAATTTCATTATAAGGACTTTTCTGTGCTTGCTTTCCTTACAGCTGGGCATCTCTACAGGTCTGAACAAAGTAATTCCTAGAGGCAATGTCCAAGAACAACAGGGCAAAGTAAAAAAACCAAACCCACATTTGACATTCATATAGCAAAATGAACCCATAAATGGAGCAACTCACTGAAATAACTTGATCTGGCTCCTGTCACCAAAGCTATTTCACTCCTGCCTGCAGGAGTCCAGCCCCGTGAGCGAGGACATTCCTGATGACCTTTGCTTCCCCAATGGATGCCCAAAGCCCATGACTTTCTCATTCCAAAGGCTCGTTCCCAGAGCCCAGGGCCAGCCTGTTGCTCTGGAGTTGGATGTTGTCCCTGAGCAGCCCTAAGCCAACCCTGATGCTACAGCACCCACCCTGAGCAGCCCTAAGCCAACCCTGATGCTACAGCACCCAACCACCGCAGGGCTGTGGCCAGGGGGTTCCTGGGCACCCTTTGCTGTACCATGAGCAAATCTAGTACACGGGGTGAAAGGAAGGGTGAGGATGGCAACGTAGGTCTAAAAATCTCTCCACCTTCCTTTATTCTGATTCCCAGTGTGAGACAGAGCAGCTGGTATGGTTTGGGATTGCCCAGGACACTTGGGTCAATAAAGCATCCCCTGGCTGAGCCCTGGCTGCCTCTGCACTTGCCATTGTCCCAAGGCACTCACCACGAATCTGCAGGGAGAGGAGGGAACTGCAGGGCTGTCCTGGGCAGCGCTTACACCACAGGTATGCCCTGTGGGCTGTGGGGCTAGTGGCTTTACACACCAGCTTTGGAGGCCAACTGGTTTCCAGGAGCTGTAATCCTCATGCCATGACAGCTTCCATGTCAGGACTCCTGTTTCAGTACGTCAGTCAGGAAGAGCTGCTCAGGAAAGAAGTTTCCCCACGCTCAGCCCTCTCTGCCTCGCCTCCTGGCAAGTCTAACACGCAGTACTGGAGCTCAGCACACTGAGCCTTGCTGGTTGAGCTGGGCAAACACCCTGGGAAAAGGGACCAGAAAGAAAACAGAAGAGATTTCATTTTGTGGACAAGGACATCCACTTATCCCCTCAGTGCCTGCAGAGCACTGGTCCATCTTTTTTTCTTCTAAGAAAGAAAACCAAACACAATGCACCAAGAAGAACTTTGCTGTTACTTTTACAATCAGCAAGATAAAAAGAACAACTCACAATGGCATTACAGTGCAGGGCTACTGTAAGAATTGCTGATCTAGAGCTACTTTTCAGCCAAGTTATTTAAAGAGTCTCTTTACCTCATACTGCCAGTGCTTTGTCCGGTGGTTCTGGGCAGCGTAACCATATCCCAATAGCCTGCAGGTACCTGGTTTTTCCATTTTGGCCAAACACAAACCTCAGTGAAAGAGAGAAGCATATTCCCCAGCTGAAGAACTCTCCCTATTTTGTGCAGAGCTGCAGCACAGAAGCTGTAACCTTGAGCAGCCTGATAAAGCTGTGGGCTTTCTGTGTGCTGGCTGTTGTCACTTGGGCTGTGCCTGGCATCCCCCTCCCTGGCACCCCTCTGTGGAATGTCCCCAGTCTGTTCCCTGGCTTGAGGGCAGCCTGGGAGTCCCAGCTGGTAGCACCAGCTACCAGCAAGAGGTCTGTGTAAGCATAGCTCTTAAGAAACTGCCCTAAGCATTTAGGTAAGAGATGTCTAGTCTTAAAAAACACATGTGGCTCCCAGGTGCTAGGGAATATTTATGTCACTTGTCTCAAAAACAAAAAATAAAAAGAGGGGAAAAAACCCCAAGAAAAGGAGAAAAAAGGCAGTGGGAACCCTCAGCTGCAACACAACATGCGCAGCGTGCCCAACACCCTGATGCCAGGGTGGCCTCTTACAAACTGTGGGAGGCATCACAGCCACCTCACAGACCTTCCAGGGGAAGCAGCTATGGTTTTAATCCTGACATCAACCACCCAAATGTGCAATTAGGCAGAGTGCTCTTTTGGAGCTGTCTCTATATCTGTAGTAAGGCTGCTCAAAGTGTGTAATTACTCAGACCCAACTGTCCCACAGGAGCCAAGCGGAGGATGGCCACGGCAAGCTACTCACAGCCATATCTCCACTCCATGGCACAGGCAGGTGTCCCAGGGGAGTGCAGGCACCCAGGACACAGCCCTGGCTGCTTCCAGGGACCAGGAACATTGCTGCCACCATGCCCTGGGTCCTCATCTGACATGCTTTGCCATTGCATTACTGAATATTGCAAATGCTGTGTTTTCCTGCTGGTGTCTGCTCTGCAAGATGCCTTACTCTGCTCCGAGTCTACCTACAGCCTTGAGAGGAATAAGGAAAATGCCACTTGACAGTCAGATATTTTTCTCCTGACTCCTTTCCAGTTTCTTGGATCCTTTCTCCGTTTTCAGACTCACATGTGCTGAAGTAATTTGCAGTCATGTCTAGGTTTTGCATTGCCACTAACTTCATTAGTTCATGGATTTCTTCTCCTATGGAGTTCCTGCAGCTGCTGATGTCTTGCCAGTTAATTCCTCATATATTTCCTTTCAAATCTGAATTGAATTAGCGAGCATACGTAATGAGGCACAGTAGGATGAAAAAAGGCAGATAAAAGCTGACACAGACCAGATGCCTCTTTCAGCCACTGCAACACCAATAGAGAGTGTGGGTAAAGTGTCAGGTGAATGAAAGAAACCAGGACATAGACAAACAACTTGCCAGGATTTGATCGTCAGCTGCTTACACAGGGGTTTTGAAAATTCCCTGCCCTCAGGGCATCAACATTTCTCTGAGATTCCTAAGTATTGTGCAGTTCAAGGAAGACATTGAGAAGGAGCTCATTTGCATTTGAAAAATGTTGAATAGTGTGGGAACCAATGGTTGAAGGAAGACCAGCAGAAAAGACCATCCTAAGGGAGCACAGCACATGAACAACAACAACAAAAACCAGCCAACCCCCCGCCCATCAGTCTCCCTTCACCTTCTCAGTAGGATAGTCTGCCCGTCTTTGAGACTGCTCATTCTCAGTTACATGCACGTTCATTAATAAGTGCCTATCGCCACTGCAGCACATACACACACAAAGCATTCAGTGCCCAGGAGACATTAACCCTCCCCATCAACAGCACCACAAGCTTATAACTGTATCCTCCGTTTTCTGCTCTAGCTTCCTATAGAAAATCAAATGAAAGCCAAAGCCCTTATACTCAAGGCAGTCAGTGGCAAGGACTCAGGAACTGCAGGGAGCAATGCAAAGCTGTGGGAAGGAGCCTGTGAGTGGGAGGTGGGATCCACAGATGGGGGAAGAGAGTGTTCAGCAGCAGGGATGCAGGACACCCTACTCCAGAGCAGGATGGAGACCCAGAACTCACCTGAGAGCACAGCTACCTCCTCCACAAAAACACTCACCAAGGACAAAGGGTTCCATTTACACAGACCACCCTGCCATGCAGGACAGAGCGCTTGGTACCCAGCTGCAGTGAAGCCATTTGAGCACAGCACTGATCCTAGGCCAATGACCTACACCTGCCACTTTGGCTTTCTGATTTAACCTGCACCAACACAGCTGGTCCTACAGCTTGCTCCAGTGCAGAGTAAGCAATACCACGGCCCACAGCACCTTTGGTGCAAAGTCTCTCATTCTTTATAAGCCTTATTGTAGAGTGTATGGGAAGGAAAACGTGTGCACAACTCACGTGCATGGTTGAAACATAGCTCTTCAAATCCTTATCATCCTCTTTCTTGCTTCTAAGGCTTGACGTCCTGCATACATTTCAAATATATGTAAATATGCAAATAAATAAATGCATGCCTTTTTCTCCCAGGTCCCATTTTCCCTGAGCTGTGTACTGGAGCAAGCGCTCGGGTGGGCACAGCTGCCTTAGTGCTGCTCGGAGGGGAACCTGGGGCTCCTGAAGGACAAGCAAGTGGTGGCAGCCGTCCCACTACCTGCCCGCTGCCTGCAAACCAAGCCCCTGTCCTTTGGGTCTTGCACTGCCAGGCCACCAGCCTGGCTGGACCTCTCAGATACCCTCAACTACGTTTTTATATTATTACAGAAAGCCTTGGAGAATAAATGTCAAGCAGAACATACCACGCCCGCCATTCTCTGCATCCTTCTCTTCCCAGCCTTGTTCAAAGACACTGTGAAATGGTTCCTAGGCTTCTGTGAATGTAGATGTTCATTGAAAATGTCTCCTTCCCCAGAGTTTCAGCTTATTTCAGGGCTTCCTCATAGAAACTCCCCCAGTGAATTGCTCTGCTGGCAGTGGCTCAGCTGACTGAAGTGAAAGAGGATTTGCACTTTCTTTATTTCTCTGAATCTTTGTTAAAGTGATGTGAAATTATCTTGGAAGAACTGGGGGTATTGCCTTTTAATGACAAGAAATAAGGCATGAAAGATTTGTTCACAGAGTTTTTGTTTGTGTGTTTATTTTTCAGCTCTCCAAATTTCCAGTCTCCCTTGATGGTCTCCCAGGGTGAGCAGAGCCTACAGTTAAAGGCTTGTTGAAGAACTGAAAACACAAACTTTTTAACATAAGTGGTTTTATCACTTCTGTTTGCCAGATATTTTATTAAGTGTTAGGAAAATAAGCAGATTAAACCTCCCACTGGTTTTATTATAAATAGATCAGGCACTTGAACCCCTCCAGTTATTTGCAATTTGCTTCATGCAAAATAAGCTGCCTTGCAATTCTGATGTTCTTCCTGCATAGTAAAGGAGGAGGAAGGTACAACCTGATTTGTCCTGATTTGTCCTAGTCCTGATGTGTAGTTTGCTTTTTAGATCCACCTTCTTCCTTCTATGTGAGTCCCTTCTGGCAGCTGATAGGGATTTCTTACTCTCTGTGCATGAAGAGGGAGAATTGCATGAGATGTCTCCAGCATCTTTTGGAGCAGAAGACGTCCCCCTGGCCAACCCCTCCTCTGGCAGCCACCTGTGTCCCTGGTCCCCCTGTGCATCATTTCATCCCTGTGCTATCCCCAGCCTCATCTGAGCCGAGTTTCCTACAAGCACTGTAGGAGGCTTTGCAGGGGGCTTTTCTTTCCAGCTCAATGGCAGAGGAAAGATGATGCTTTCAATCCCCTTTGCCCTCCAGCTCTCTCGTAGTCCCACAGGGAGGTAAAAGGAAGCGACTGTTTATTAACAGAGGATCCAAATGTGAAAGAGCTGCAGAAAGCAAATCTGAGTGAGGCATTCACCGAATGAACCATGATAATCCTGCTTAAAAAACTGGTTTTGCAGGAAAAAGAAGCCAAAAGCGGGAAAAAGAACCATGTGGGTAAGCACTGCGAAACTGTCAGAGAAATAAAGTATTTCCTCATCTGACTGATAGTTGCTCATTTTTATGTTATCAGCCTGTGAATTCAGCACACTCATTAAGGTCATGTGATAAAGGGCTGCTTTTATGACACAGTTTTTTGGGTACTCTGATTTGGTGAGCATTTGAGCTACTGTTTATGTACCCTGCTCGTATGAGAATTTCCTGGCTAGCTAAGGTACTTCCTTTGCTTTTTAACAGCAGCAAAAATCTCTCTTTCCCCACTCCCTGGGGAAGTACCTTGACCTGTCAAGAAGGTAGCGAGGTTAGCATGCCCTGGGAGGATCCCGGCGGGCCCCCACTCTGCACCCCTCTGGCTTTGCCTGTGAATGCGCCCAAGCGCAGAAGTGGGTGGCAGAAGACACTGGGCACTGAAGGAGCCAAAAATAAAGTTAGGGAGAGGAAGTTAAAAAATAGCTGAGCTTTTCCTGTAAGTCTGGGTTATTTATTTAATTCATTGTTGTTGTTTTTGGTTTAGGGACTTTTTTTTCCTCTCAATGATAGGGCAACAAGGAAAGGGAGAAGCTTTGGGAAACACGCAAGGGAATAAAAAAACCTTTCAAAGCGCACGGAGGGGGAAAAGAGAAGGATTTAAGAGGAATGATATCAAGGATAAGAGCTTCCCCTAGATACCTATCAGATTTTAATTATGAAGAAAGAACCGAAACCAAGAACAGCAGGAAAACCTCCTTCCTCTTCCACCCAGGCTTTCAGCACTGCCATTTGCAGCTGGCTCCCTGTAGCCCTCCCTGGTGCACACCCCGGAGCTGGGGCTGCTGTGCTCCCCGAAGCCAGCCAGGGACACCCTAAGGGGTGGGAGCCCGGGCTCCCTGCCCCCAGAAAACCGCACAGCCCTCCCACCTTGGAACCCATTCAATGCCCCGCTCTGCTTTCTGTGACCCCGCCGGCTGCTGCCCTCCCATGCCATGGGACCCAGGCACAGCTCCGCGGGGCAGTGCAGAGCCAGGCACAGCGAGACCCGGGCACAGGCACAGCTGGGATTTCAACAGGGGAAGCTGAGGGAAGAGGAGGCGAGCCCAAAAGCAAGCAAACCGAACCGGTGTGTTGCTGACACAGGGTGCATCTACGCTGCCAAGGACTCCTGCCCTGCTCTGTCACCTGCCCGCTTTACTCGGCCTCTGCCAGCCCCTTTTGCAGCCCGGCTGCTCGGGAACTTCACTCAGCTGGAAAGCCCTGGAGGGACTTGACGGGTGAACCCAGCCCCTGCCCAGCCTGGGGAGCTGGGGGAAGCCGTCTCACATCACTGAGAAATAGGCCACCACAGCGTGGACACTTCTGGGGACGTGTGCTGGTGGTAATGTATACAGCAGTAGAGAAGAAGCGGAGGTTATCTTTGCACAAGGGATGGAACTATATTTCCTACTATGGCACATCAGATTAATTACTATCTGGTGTATATGCAGCTGTCACCTGGATAAAATCAGGATCTGTTACACAGGGAAAGTAGAAAGATCCCCTTACCAACACTGCTGGCTGCACACACCCCTGCATTGCTGCACATGGAGTTGTGAGAGAGATTTTCAGGGAAGTCTGCTGAGACATAGAGCTATAACAGGTTATTTTATCAGTGGGTTTCACCCGAGGATCTTGGAGTATATTACATCACCTCTTGTCAGCCTGACACACTCCTTTAAATGCTCCCCCATGCCAAAGGTGGGGATGGAGATGGCAGAGAGTCACAGGGTGGCTGTTCGCAGGGCAGCAAGTGAGATGCTGGGTACTAGGCTCTGACTTCCATGTGTAGGTCGAGCCCTGGCAGGGGCCCTCCTAGCACGGGTGTCCCACACATGGGACCAGACACAACCCCCCTCCTGGGGCAATGGCTGGCATCATGCTCAGTGTGTGCCCAGTGACTTAATTAGCAAAGGAAGGGGAGACGCTTCTCCAACCCTGCCCTCAGCAGCATTTTTAGTGAATTCTGCTTTTTTCACCCCAGAAAGGGCCATAAGCTGGAGAGGAACCATCACCCGTCCCCTGCCGCACAAGCCAGCGCCATGCGAGGGCTGAGGCCTCTCAGCTCCTGCTATCTCCGATGGCAGCAGTGCTCAGCGTGCTCCTCACCTCAGCCCATGCCCTTTACCCTTACAAGATGTTGCTTGGTGTGTCCCCCGTTTCCCCCAGCCTCGGTAATATCTGCTGCCCCTCAGTGACACCGTGGAAGAGGCCCACACCCTAAGGTCTCACCTCTCTTTTCCACAGCCATAAAAGGGAAAGCAAAATGTGTAAATTTGAATGCTTTGAAGTTTTGCAGAATAAACAAACTTCTTCATGTGGACTGCAGTGGGGAAAAAATTCACAGAATCTCCATAAGGCATAATAAATCTGGCACCTATTGCATTATCTGTGCACCCATGGCAAACAATACATTAAAGACCTGAAAACAAAGTGCTCGGGAACACCATGTTATTAAAAAAACAGGGACTCAGTCTCGCTATCTTGGAAGGCAACCAAAGCATCCAAGGCACATGTAAAGATGGGAACAAAACCCAGTGAGATAGCTGCAGGACTAGTAGAAGCACAACATTAATGGAATTCACTTTAAAGGCTCCTAAAAGTGGAAACATTTCTTATATAATGAGAGATGGTTTAATGCAGGATGCCTTTGGAGGCCTGAAGCAATGGTAAACATGTACTTACAGAGTGTTACGAGCCTTCTACGCTGTAGAGAAAAAGGGTGTGAAAAATGGAAGTGTGCTTGGGGTGGAGGCAGCTTTGGGCCATTTGTTTGTACTCTTTCTGAATTCCTTGCTGGCCTTGTTTCTACATCATCATTATCACGGAACCCAACAGTTGAGTGATCTCCAATGGTAAAATATCAAGGCAGTCAATGTGTAAGGAAAACACACTCATACATTAGGCAGATCTCTCGGGCATAACTTCTAAACAAGTACTGGATGAAATCTCAAATGGATGCATTTCAATGCAGTTTCAAGTCACTTCTTTAAAACTGTCTTGGAAAGCTGGTTAAATGAGATTTTGTCCTGGTTTTGGCTGGGATAGAGTTAATTTTCTTCCTAGTAGCTGGTACAGTGCTGTGTTTTGGATTTAGTGTGAGAATATTGCTGATAACACACCGATGTTGCTAAGTAGCACTTATCCTAAGTTAAGGATTTGTCAGTTTCCCATGCTCTGCCAGCAAGTAGGTGCACAAGAAGCTGGAAGGGAGCACAGCCAGGACAGCTGACCTGAACTAGCCAAAGGCATATTCCATACCATAGACCATCATGCTCAGTATATAAACTGGGGGGAGTTGGCCAGGAGGGGCAGATCGCTGCTCGGGCATCGGTCAGCAGGTGATAAGCAATTGCACTGTGCATCACTTGTCTTTCTTGGGTTTTATCTCTCTCTCTTTTTGTTATATTCCTTTTCATTACAATTATTATTATTGTTATATTATTATTATTATTATTATTATTATTATAGTTTAGTTTAGTTATTAAACTGTTTTTATCTCAACCCATGAGTTTTACTTTTTTTCCCGATTCTCTCCCCATCCCACTGGGAGGGGGGAGGAGTAAGCAAGCAGCTGCGTGGTGCTTAGTTGCTGGCTGGGGTTAAACCATCACAGATTTAGATAAGGCTGAAGCTCGACTGTGCTGTTGTCAAGGGAAAACATCCACACACACATTATTAATTATTGACTTGGAGGGACATTGCTCACTTTTGTTTGGATAGTGTCTCAGCACATACCAAAATCCTGGCTAGAAGTTTTCAGCTGACCTGTGCTGCATAGAGGGTTACACCCGACTGCTGGGATCAAGCACCCTTGAACACCAGGGACGGCAGTATCCGACTGTAAGTCGTTTGGGTAGGGATCTTCTCACCTCCTTTTAGCTGCTTGGGACCAAGCATCACATCATTACTGTTCACCTTCCACCTTCAGCCAAAGGACGCAGAAAGGAGCCGAAAGAGGGGGAAGCAGCCACCCCAGAGGTCCAAGGCAGAGGCACCTAACTGTACCACTGAACATCCTACCCCTGGAGCCTACTGATTAGTTCAGTCAGCCATTATTACTCACCCTCTAATGCCTGTTTAAAATATCCTCGGCCAAAGACTTAGACAGACAGGACCGGTTCCTGGCAGGACTGAGCACACCTGCAGCAGTGGAGAGGAGAGCTGTCAGTGACACCGGGCGCACCTCAGGTGGCCTCACCTGCCCTCTGCCACACAGCCCTCGCTCCTGGCGTTTTAAGGCTTGTTGCCCTCTCTGGTGAGATGATGCACGGGGACCCTTGGTGCCCTGTGCTCCAGCCTTGGGGTGCCAGGAGCACGAGGGGGAGACAGGCTTTGGGAAAGTCACCACTTTGGTCATCTACTGGCCCGCTAAAGGAATCTGATTTTTTTGTGAAAAAAAAATTTATCAGTAAATATTTTGCAAGACCTGGGACACAGAAACAATCTGGTCTAAAATCTGCGATTTTGGGCAGTCACATTTTTCATTTTTAGGTGTAACTTCCCTCAGAGAGCATGACTTAGCCTCCTGCACCCTTATGAATGAGGACCTTTGAAGCCTACCTAATGGGAATCAGAGCTGCAAAGCTGGAAAGCAAAGAAGTTTAAGTAAACACAGGCTTTTTTTTTTTTTTTTTTTAATGAAAGCCCCAAGTGTCCCAGTGGCAAACCTAGTGCTGGGGGGTGGCAGTGGGAGCCCAGTGCCTGGGTCTGGCCGTTGGTATAAGGGCTGCAGCCACCCCGAGCCACCACCTCACCCAGGGTGAGGGGTGCTCGCCTGGCTGTGGGTGGCCGTGGGCCTTCCAGAGCACCTGAGGCAGAGAGTCCTCTGACTGGTTCTCAGCGTGGCTGAAAAGCGCCAGAAAAGCAGTCTTGTGCCGATGGCGGCTGCTCCCTGCATTGCCATGGCAACACATCTGCTTCCTCCATTTCCCTGCTCCCTGCCAAGGGAGAGCTCCAGCCCTGCCGGTGTCAACACAAGCCCAGGAGAAGTCCAAGTCCCAACAAAACACCTTTTTACCGGTCCTCGCTCCCCAGGCCGCAGCACTCTCTTCAATGACTGCAAAAACCTTTACTCTCCTACAAAGAGTTTGCCCTGCTGCTGCTGCCCTGTTCATGAAAAAGCCACACAACCCCCGAGCACTCAGGTGCCCTTGCAGCGTCGGGGCCAGCAGCACCCTTCCCCACCACGGGTATCGTCACACCCCATGGGACACAGCAGCCCCCTGCCTCATCACCTCATCTTTTCCAGGCCTGCAAGCTTATATTTGCTCCCCTCAGAGGCTTGATGAGCGCTGAGTTTTCCTTTCAGGTCCTTTTCACAGGTTTCCCACGGAAGATCTTTTGCTTTGGGAGATTTATGGCAAACCTCCACTGATGAGTAGGTGCAAGCTCAAGCTCCTGTTGATGCACCAGTTGCTCACTCACCAAGTCCCAGCCTCACTTCCCTGAAGAAAACACCCACAAATACTTGGGTGCTCACAGGAGAGTGTGGGTTATGGTGCTAAGAAAGGGGTCCCAGAGCTCTGGAGGAGTTGTGAACGGCATGGCTCCTGCAGCAGAGCTAGACCATTGATGCCGGAGGTGCCCAGATGCTGGTGCCTGCCGGGGCGAGCCCTTTGTGCAGCTGGTTTCTGACATCGGGCGCAATCAGCAGTTTGGAAGCAGTTCCTCTCTGCTTTCACGGCTTCTGCAGAAATAATTGCTGGTGAAGGCAAAGCGTGTGCTCGGCAGTTCCTCCGGCAGCTTATCAGGGCGTCCATGCTGAGCTTCTGGGAAGGGCCGCTCGGGCAGGAGGAGCCGGCACTGCCTATGCGACCGCCAGCCCTCAGCTGGCAGGACCACTTGGTTGCTCTTCCACTGGGCAAGTACCAGGCTTTGCAAAGCCATTTCCACCAGCTCAGAAAGTTACTTTTCTCTTCTATTCAACCAATTCATGCCCCTGATAAGCTGTCTGGTTTGAAACAAATGCCCAGGTCCTTGGCTTCGTAGAAGCTTTTCAGGCCATTGAAGCAACGGGGGTAAAATCCCCCAAGGGTTAGGCTGTGTTTTCAAGGAGCATTATAGCCACCAGCTGCGAGCACAGCTGTAATGGTATTTATTTACCATGTCCTACCTTGCTCAGAGTCCACAGACGGGTTCTGACATGCCGGTGGCGACAGTGGGAAGGGTCAGTGTTCCCAAAAAGCCACGGGTTGCACACTGAGCCCTTGCAGTGAGGATGTAACAATAGATTTCTTATATTTAAAGAAAATAATAAATTCTGTCCCTTTGAGCCTGGCAGTCTCCTACTCAGCATACCCAGCATGGAAATGCTGCAGTCAAGCGGGCAAAGAAACTGCCTCACGGGTAGCATCACCTTCAAAACGCAGGGAAGAGGTGCAGCTCTGCTCCTTTCAGCTGTCCTGCACCCCACCACGGCGAGCCTGTCCCTCTCACCCTCCACCCCTGCACTGCAGAGCATCGCATGCCTCAGGAGAGGGACAAACAGGGGTAAGTGAGGTTGCAGCTCTCACCGGCACTGATCCTGCGTGCATTCATTCCTGGCACTTCAGCTTCCTAAAGTTCCTCTTTGCTGAGGGGATTACTTTGCTCTGTGGTTTTGTTTGCAACTTGTTCTGGACTTGTAAAAATCTCATTTAGCTTCTAGCTGTAGCCAGCAACTTGTTCCTAAAGGTAACCTTGTGACTGTACTGGAGTTCTGTGCTTCTTTAACTACTTTTTTCTCTCTGCTTACAGCAAGGAAACAGGATGCCACAGCTTTGCCAAAATATTTTACTAAATAAATAGAACTGCAGGCAGTCTCCACAAGCCAGGCTAACAGTGCCACATGACCCCAACTGGCAAGAAACTAGGGTTACATTTAAATTCAATTTTAATTCAGCAAAACATCAACACTTATTTACCACAGTCCATAAAATTCATGTGACAAAATACCTCCAACAGACAGCTTAGTAGCCCTCTTACTCCAGCAATGTAAAAGCACAACAAATCAAGTCAGCACATGTTCTGCAGTATCACACCAGGCTGGCAGCAACACATGCACTACTAGCAAGTGAATCCTCGCTGAAATCTCTGCATGCTCTGGGGATCTCCATGCATCTGGCAGTCCTAAATTCGCTTGCCACATCTCTCTTGTTCCCGGGGAACCTTCCAGCTGTCTGAAGTAGCTGAGGGTCCACCTTTAGTATAAGCTATACATTGCAGCACTGTAAAGGGATACGGTCACACATGTCCGATTTGGCCCGTTGACATTGGTTTTGAAGGAAGCACCATCTTGCTATTACCGTTGCCAATGCCCTTGCCCTGCCACCTTGCCACATCAAGGATGCTGCTGGATGTGCTACCCAGACCCCCCAGTTTAGGTGCAACTTCATAAACCTTGGCAGCAGAGTAGAGGAATGGGCTGATAAAATCATGCTCGATAGCAGAATGGTTCAAGCTTGCCTGCAATGTAGGTGTTTTACTCCACGCCCTGGGATCGCACACCTTGCCAGTGCTGCCCATGGTAGTATCTGGGAGTCTGGCCCTGGCCAAAAGCCACCAAACCCCACTGGCCATGATGGATGCGCTCCCTGAGGTTTTCGTATTGGAAGCGCAACCGCTGGGCACACTCGGTCCTTCCCTGGCCCCGGACAGGTGGAGGAAGCCCTGCTCCAAAAGCCAGCTCCATTTCAGGCCTGTCCACCCGCAGACAGCCCACGTGTGAGGACCCAGCACGGCCCCACCAACCACCACAAGCAGCCTCACAATTTACTTGCCAGAGCCAAAGCCGTCAGCCGCAGCCCAGTCACAACACAGCCTATTTCGTATTGAGACAGCGATAAAAACACAACTTCTCTGCCAGCACAAGCTCCCTCAGACGTGTGCCTAGAGCCAGAGGACAGGAGCGAGGTCCTCATGCTGGTCTGGGCTTCCTTATGTGGAAGCTCTGGGGCCATTGCCATCCACCACGTCTGCCAAACCTCACACCCCCCTGCGGCACGCCAGCCCTCTCTGATCCCCGTAGCGACGGGGCAGGTCCAGCCCAGATTTGTCTGTCAGGTCTTCTGCACCCAGCGCTACAGACAAGGGCATGACGAAGGGCAGGACGCGCGATGGGAAATCGGGAGCCGAGCCTGGGGCGTGCGAGCGCCCATGGGTGGAGGTGGACCTGCAGAGACCTGCTGCACTGAGCCGCCCCGCCGGCGGGACACCGCCTGCCCGGCCCTGCCCCGGCCCTGCCCCAGCGGGGAGGAGACCGAGGGGCTCGTCCTCGCCCCCCCGGCAGACCCGCTCCTGCCTCCGCGCTCCTGCGGCGGCCCCAGCCTTCGCCTGTGGGCCATCGCTCCCACGCACCCGCTGCTCATGGGGACGGAGGCGGCAGCGGGGAAGACCTGCCCCCTTGGCGTGAGGGGTATTTCTGAGGCAATCACAGGTGAAAAGAAAGAGAAACAGAAACTGCTGCTTCTTCATCTGAATCTTCAGAGGTTCACGTATGCTCCAAAGCAGAAAAGAGGACAGACATGCAACGTTCTTACCATCGCCCGCGCTATCGAATGCAATATATGAAGACACGAACAAACCGTCACAGTAATTGGGAATTCCCAGTAACTATTCGGTGTGAAGTGAAGGACAAACCGGCCTAGCGTTGCTGCTTGCTGGCAAGCAGATGATGTAGCTGCTGGTGGGGTTGTGCCCTGAGAGCCCCCCGAGCTGCGGGGCGGGGGTTTCTCAGGGCACGGCGTCTGCTCCGGTTAACTCCAGCTCCTCAGCACGCGTGTTCAGGAAACTGAAAGAAGAGGTTTGTCGGTGCTCAGCTAACTCGGGCCAAGAACTTCTCCTGTCACCAGCACACTTAATAAACAGGGCGACATCTGCTCCAGCAGGGTGATCTCGTCGCCTCAGGGATCCCCGCGGTGGTGTCACCTGCGCCGTCATTCCCATCCCGCTAGGTGCGGCCCCAAGATGGTATCTCCTGTGGGGCTGGTGGGAAGGAGCAGGGCTGCGAGGAGTGGACCAGCTTTCCCAGCCCTCCGCATCTTCTTCGTCAGCAAGGCTTCCTCTACTCCTCCGTGAGGCCCGTCGTGCCCCAAGGGCTGCATGTCCCCGGTGCCAGCTCCCTGCCAGGGCTTATCCAGAGACAAAGCCGACTCAGGCTGCTGTGCTTACCACTGCCCTCCTCTCCCTGGGACCACAAGGACCAGAGAGGAGCGTTTCTTGCTCCATCTCGGCAGGACAGCGTTGTCTCGGTATAAAAAAAACAAAACTGAAGCACATTATTGCTTCCACCTTAAAGACAGAGAGAAAAGAGGAAAATGTCCCATGCCAAAGGCAGGCAGCACGAGCCCGTCGCCTTTGGTCGGGAGATTTATAGGGGTTTACGTCAGACACAAGGACTAGCAGCACCATTTCCCTTAGCGGTGCAGGCACGCGGCGGGGGGGAGCCGGGAGCCCTCGCGCCCCTGGCCGCTGGCTGTGCGGGGGCCGGTGCGGGAGCGTGGGCTGGCAGGGCCCCCGGCATCCCCCACCAGCCCTGGCAGAGCACGGGGACCGGAGCGGGGGAGCTGCTTCTGCGGCGTGGCTTCTTTGCTGGCCATTGAGCTGGCTGCCAGAGCGAGGGGATGGAAGGAGGTGCACAGGAAGCGAGACCATGCGGCTATAAATCCTGTCAAGTCTAATGATGTTTTTTCGAGCATATTTTCCTGACTTCGCTCCCAAGGGATCAAATCCAAAAGATGGTTATGTTTGATCTTTAGGTAACCCAGAAACAAAATGTTTCCCAAACAAATAATCACATTGCAGTCTGACAATGTTCATTATTACAAAAGAGGATTTTATTTCCATTTTTTTCTGGGTGTACTATATTGCAACGGAACACTACGCAGGTCTATTATCATATTAAGATTCTTGCTACAGAATTAAGAAGTTTGTCCATTTGGTCAAATTTCAAAGTTTTTCCTTGGCATTCTTACAGGGCTCGTCATCACTTAAGCACACGAATTATTGGAAGTGCCAGAAACGTGGTATGAGACTTGGAGCAGGTGCTTTCCAATCAGAATTTGCAAAAGTTGTTAGCTGGCTAGATGCAAGAGGTCAGCACAAACATCCCTCCTAATTTTGACAAAGGGGGAGATGCGCATCTCCAGATTTTGACCACAAAGTAGATTTGCTTTTCAGGCTTCATGTACTATTAAGGCTGTCTTCTTATTTTTTATGCACTCTTTGTCATCTCTGCTTCCGTTACCAAGGAAGATTTGTATTATTTTTGAGCAGTAATGCAAAATGCCTTGCTTATATTCTGGAATTGTCATACTTGTTAGGCACCTGATTAATGTAAGTAGTTATATAAACTCTTTGTATATATATACAAACCATGCCTAAAGTATTATCCACAAAATGTCCATCCATTCTAAGTCAAATACTATAGGTCACAGAAAAGTCTAGTATGCATTGCATGTGAATATACATATGAGCAGTACATGAATCACTGAGTAAATATGGCACTTTTACATATTTTCCTGGATCTCATACAGAATTAGGAAACAATCTTCTCTTAGCTGAGGCATTTCTAAAATACTGTAATATGGTTTTGGAAAATACACCCCACAGACCAGACAGTAAGAAGTTTAGAAAAGTCAACAGTGCAGCTACCTGAGTTTGTTTCATTAAGTTTAAGCAAGTAAGAGTAATGTGATATTTTAGCGTTCACTGCGAGCCTGAGGGTTGTCCACCCACAAAAGCCATGCTGCCTAACCCTGCTACAGATAAAACAGCACAGCTCTCCAAGCACGTGGCTCGGCAAGATGATGAACTGACCTAGCAGCTCAGCACCTCCAAAGTGACTTGTCCCACCCTGTCCTTGCCCAGACCCTGGCTGCAGAGTCCTGTCCCCTTGCTACTCCCACCCTAGTGTCCATCTGATCCTTTGGAGAGCTGATCCACCAGAAAATTAGTCCCTTTTTTCCACTGGCTTAGTTTTCTGCTGGCTTAAAAAGTTGATTTGTCCTGTGAAGGGATCAGACCAGCACCAGACCAGTAAAGGTACAAGAGAAACAGCTGGAACATGTTGGCAGGAACAGGGAGCATGTGAGGAGGAGCAAACTGCCCCTTTTTGGTGGCAGTGAGCTCTTAGATTGACTAAGCCGTCTCAGCAGACCAAACCCTTGGAGAAGATACAGTTATTAGTGCAAAAGTGCTTAAACCGGTATAGTTTATTCCTATCAAAGTGAATAAAGATATGCCAGCACAAGGCACTTCATACTCATCTAACTGTGTCCACATGAGGGGTTGCACTGGTATAAGTATAATCAGTAACAAACAAAACCCCAGCATCCCCTAAGTGATGTATTTACAAAAATGGCATACAACAAGTCTCCAACCTTCAGTTATGAGGTGTGCACAACTTCCATTCAGAAAATAGACCACAACCTACACATGAAACAACATTAGACACAAAATAAATTAGGGATTTAAAATGCTACATCTAGGAATATAAAGATTTTTTTAAAAAAACTTTAAATGTAATCCCATATTTCAAATCTAAGTAAGAGAACTATACAGCTCCACTGATTACTTGGACATTTTAAACAGTTTACATTCATCAGGGACAACAGCACTTTGGTTTACATAATTAGGCTAATATGAGCAATGAACATTTCTCTCCCTCAC